>NC_135793.1:12717500-12945459 GCF_051106095.1 Pogona vitticeps | reverse complement strand
AGAAGAACTGACCTTGTACATTTACTCTCTAATTAGCACCTGGACACAAGCAGATTTCTAGCTTTTTCGTTGCAGCTCTGAAATAAATCCTATGAAATACAATTCTATTCTATTTTCATAATCAAATTCATGACACGCCCCCCCCTTAAAGATACAAAATACAGAACTATTAGAGTTCTTATTTTGTTACTAACTTAACATTTGATTATGAAAGGTTAACAAGACTATATGTGAACTTAAATTTATCTTAACAAAGTATTAAATTCATAACAGTAATATATCTTTTCTTATGGCTAAATACATTTATCTTAACAAAGTATTAAATTCATAACAGTAATATATCTTTTTCTTATGGCTATAATACATCTCTAATACAGAAAAAGAAAACAAGTTAATTTTAACCATAAATTCAAGGTAACCCATATTACATCAGCATACCATTTTTCAACGATCTGTTACAATTATGTTCGATTTTTCTCTCCACATTGTTACAATCAGAATTGTTTGCAGATCTGTTTTCTATACAATTTTTAAAACTATTTACGTGATACATAACTGGTTTCTTGGATGAATTTAACATTTTCACAAGATAATTCACATTTCCCACTTTTTGTATGATTTCCCCTGGACCTTCCCAAACTACTTCCAATTTTGAAGGTCTGAGCGGGTTTAGTACAAGTACCATATCACCCACTTCAAAACTCTCGGTGACGGGGCTTCTTGACATGATAGTATTTTTGTTTTGTACAATCAGTCCGTTTCCCTGTTCTTTGACAGTAATCACAGGTACTAACGTAGTCCCTGACGTTTTTGGAAATGCCGGGCCAATAAAAATGCTGCGAAATCCTACTTAAAGTTTTTTGAATTCCAAGATGTCCCGCTACTTGGACTATCGTGGGCAAGTTGCAGAATTCTTTCTCTGTACCTCTGTGGAAATCACTAGTTTGTTTGTACTGGTTGTCCGCCTGTTCATTTGATTTGGGAAAATATTCTCGGTACAATAGTCCATTTTGTCCCCCACAAAAAGGTTACTTTTTGTTGTACCGGTTGAATCGCGTAACTGTCGGCTTGAGACCCTCAAAGAATCCAATGTAGGGTCTTCCATCTGTTTTCATTTGAATTCCTCTGATCCCATTGGTACTAGTAGATCCTCTGGTTTCAGTTTTTATCTCAGTTGTACTATCCATTTCATCTGCAAGGGGTTGATGTTGCAATTACATGTCCATCTGGTTTCTCCTCAGAGTTATCTTCAGTTGGGACTTGCTCTATTGCTTTGCTTCGCGCACCGTGTCACTGCTTGTATGGAAGCTGATTTTAAAGTGTGTTGGTGGTTAAGAAATGCTAGATTGTTTCCCAATAAAAAAATCAGGTTTACCTTCATGCACTAATAAATATTTTGCACCTTTCCAATTCTTGTAGCTAATTTGCACATACACGAGTGGTTCGAATCGCCTCGATTATTTCTCCTGATCCATATGTTTTCACTGGACATCTCAGGTTATTCAAGATTAGTGCCGGATCCACAAACTGTTTGTTAATTGATGAGATATCGGCAGCGGTATCCCTAGAGGCATTTATGGTCAAATCTCCCATAGAAAAATGTAGGGTTACCGGTTCTGAGAAACTTTTCAGTGACCAATATAACTGTTCTTCCGGTAGGATGCTACTAGGCTCTATAACTGAAAATTTCTCCCCTGAGGGTGTCTGCTGGTTTACTGTTGAAGAGATTTGAGCTACTTGTAAGCCCATTATCCTTGGCACAATCCCTTGGCTCCGTTGCTTGCATTTCACTGGTTTCAGAAAAATTTGGCTTGACTCCTTCTTGTCGCTGGGGTGACACATTCCTTAGTTGATTAACTTCATGTGGTTCTGTTGGTTGTTCTGGTATTTCTAGCGATGTTTGCACTGAGATAGTTGACCTTTGGGGTTGTTGATTTGTATTTCCGTTGAGCCGGTATGGGCGCCTTCTCGAATCTCCTTGGTGCTGGCAAGGGTGTCCTGCTGAAATCTCCGGTGGGGCAGGTAACGGGGTTTTGCCAACTGGCTTCTCCTCTTGACTAGTGATCCCGCCAGTCGTGGACAATCCCTTTTTAAATGGGCTCCTCCGCATTGAAAGCAAGTCAAGGGTGACCTAGTCTGGCTAGGGCCCATGCTTCTTCGCTCTCCAGGCAAAAGACTGTCTTGGTTCAGGAACCACTGTCTTCTTGGATTCGTATTGACTCTGCCTTCTAAGCACTTCTGGAATAGGCCCTTCCTCTGGTAATAGGTTCACTCTTCTTGAAGGAAATTAATTCATTGGTTTTGAGCGCCAACGTTTGGAGGTCTGTGCAATTTTTCTCCAATAAGCTACTCTTTAACTCTGGTGGTACTAAATTTAGAAAATGTTCTATATACAGTAGCATTCTTAAGTCCTTGAATGTATTGACCTTGGCAGCCTCTAACCAACGGTCGCCTAACACCTCTATTTGATCAGCAAGGGCAGAATAACTCACTTGAGGGGTCTTCCTCAATTTTCTAAACTGTTGCCTTAGCAGTTCTGGTGTAAAACCTTCTCTTTGGTAAACCAAAATTTTAAACTGTTCCCAAGTTAAATTTTGGCTGGAACTTCTTGCTAAAATGGTGGCTAACTCCCCGGAAACTTGTGATCGTAGAAGTTTTAAATATAATTGTGTTGGCACGTTCAGATCAGCAAACGAAGATTCAAAAAGTGATAAAAATGAAAAAATGTCATCGCCCTCTTGGTAATATGGTAGGTTTCTCCTGTCAATGTTAGATATTGAGTCTCTGGCTTGTTGTTTCTCAGCAATTTGCTTCTCTAAAATCTGTAGTTTCATTTCATGGTATCTTCTTGTTTGAAGTTCATTAGCTGTGTGTGCATTCACCCATTGTTTATGGCAAGCTAATAAATCAGCCATCACTTCAGCTAACTTATTCTCTAGAGTTGACCGGTCTGCAGCATTGCCACTAATGTCAGCCTCTGCTCCAGCTGTTCCCCTCTGTGTGGTTATTTCTTCATTAGGAATTTTTTCTTGGGCAGGCAGGCCCGTTAGAACTGCTTCTACTATTTCTTCTTCCTCCTCTGGAAGTCCTGCTTCCCGTAATTTGGACCATGTGTCATCTGGATCATTTGCCAAAACTCTCAGGACAGCGTCTTCTCTTTGGTGAGTCAACAATCTGTCCGTTTGCAATCCACCTGGTAACTGGAAAGAAGCAGCTCTTTCAGCCCCAAATTGATCATCTGTGTGTTTTAAAATTCCTCTTCCTATGACTGACTTCTGGACATCCACAAGAATCTTCTCTGTTAGCAGGTCCTGCTGTATAGGAACTTGTTCTGCCCCAGTGTACGGCTGTGTCCTTCTTGGCATTACTTTAGGTTTAACTACTTCTGGATTTGCTTCCATTAACCTTTGGGCATCCTCTTCAGTAAATCTTGTGACAGCACTCCTCATATGAAATTCTTTGGGTATCTGTAGCGATCTACTAATAGTTGTTGATCTTGCTCCACTCTGCAGTAAAGAACTATGCTCCATTGCTGACAAAATCTCCTTATCCACTGATAATTCAGGCAGTGAACACCGACTGCTAAAAGCCATTTTTCCTTCTTTTTTTTTTTCTTCTCTCCCTGCAGCCTTGGCCGAAGCACGGGAGGAGCAATAAAACAATTAAACTGTCAGCTTTGACTAATCCTACTTTCCCTTCAGGAAATCCTTTTGGCTCTGGCTTGGGGTAGGAAATTTTCCTTTTTTAACTTTATTTAATTACTTTTAAATTACTTTTATTATCCTGGCTGCTCCTTATAGACTCCTGCTACACTCAAACAATTTTGCCACTCTGTCACCTGAGTGAAACAAGCTGGCACTTTTTAAACAGCACAATGCTTGTTCCTTAGAACTCTTAAGCCACTGGCAGAATCTCTCCCTGCATCACTTTAGCCTGAGCTTTCTGCATAGGAGTCTTCTCCAGTCACAATAATTTACAACCTTCCCTGCTTTGCTCTGAAGCTCACGCCAGAGAAGTTTCTCTTGTCCTTTATTTAGCAGTGTGTATCTGCTTACTCACACATCTGCTTTCATAAAACAATTACAAGCGCTAATTCAGCCCTTGAGCAAAGCGCAAACCAAATCCCATCTGCCACTATACTGTAAACACGGCACGTAAGGCTCAGATCCCAAGATGCCACCATGTGGTAAACACGGCATGTGAATAATATCCCACCGCTGCCACCATGTGGTAAAAGCGTTCCTTAGAACTGCCTTTACACGAGACAGAGAGGGATTCAGAATGATTAGTCCCTAATGCTAGCAAAACCGGGTCCTGTAATTTTGCCCTAGGCGACTTCTCACTCCTTCACCCAAGTCTGTCTCGATTTTATATAAACAATCTGGAAGGTCTGCTCTTCCTCTTTTATTACTCTAGGACCCTCATTTGGTAGTGTAATGTGGCCAGATCAAAACAATCTTAGTACAAAAATATCCAATTTACTACAGTAGCTTGGTCTAAACAAGGAGACAGCTTACAGACAATTTGTCTTTTTATATTTTATTACAAAAGATACCATTTCAACAAGCTTATTTTAACGTTATTCAGTATTTCCAAAATAACCCCCAGCCTTAGCCACCAGACATTTCCTCTATAAAGTGAAAATAATAAAACAGTCTAGCTATATCTTAAATAAGCATTCTTACGCAGTCTTCTGATTAAAGTTCTGCCAGACGCATCTCTCTCCATGTGTCGTCTCTGGCTGTCGTGAAAGCAAACTCTTCCCCCATCTCTCTTCTCCGTCCTTCTCCTCCTTCTTCTCCCCTCTTCCTTAAATTAAGAAGTTATGTCCTTGTCCATCGGAGCTGAGATAAGATAAGGGTCAGCTTGCTCTTCTTAATTTTTTTTTCTTTAGCTGGAGAAGAACTGACCTTGTACATTTACTCTCTAATTAGCACCTGGACACAAGCAGATTTCTAGCTTTTTCGTTGCAGCTCTGAAATAAATCCTATGAAATACAATTCTATTCTATTTTCATAATCAAATTCATGACACGCCCCCCCTTAAAGATACAAAATACAGAACTATTAGAGTTCTTATTTTGTTACTAACTTAACATTTGATTATGAAAGGTTAACAAGACTATATGTGAACTTAAATTTATCTTAACAAAGTATTAAATTCATAACAGTAATATATCTTTTCTTATGGCTAAATACATTTATCTTAACAAAGTATTAAATTCATAACAGTAATATATCTTTTCTTATGGCTAAATACATCTCTAATACAGAAAAAGAAAACAAGTTAATTTTAACCATAAATTCAAGGTAACCATATTACATCAGCATACCATTTTTCAACGATCTGTTACATTATGTTCGATTTTTCTCTCCACATTGTTACAATCAGAATTGTTTGCAGATCTGTTTCTATACATTTTTAAACTATTTACGTGATACATAACTGGTTTCTTGGATGAATTTAACATTTTCACAAGATAATTCACATTTCCCACTTTTTGTATGATTTCCCCTGGACCTTCCCAAACTACTTCCAATTTTGAAGGTCTGAGCGGGTTTAGTACAAGTACCATATCACCCACTTCAAACTCTCGGTGACGGGGCTTCTTGACATGATAGTATTTTTGTTTTGTACAATCAGTCCGTTTCCCTGTTCTTTGACAGTAATCACAGGTACTAACGTAGTCCCTGACGTTTTTGGAAATGCCGGGCCAATAAAAATGCTGCGAAATCCTACTTAAAGTTTTTTGAATTCCAAGATGTCCGCTACTTGGACTATCGTGGGCAAGTTGCAGAATTCTTTCTCTGTACCTCTGTGGAATCACTAGTTGTTGTACTGGTTCCGCCTGTTCATTTGATTTGGGAAAATATTCTCGGTACAATAGTCCATTTTGTCCCCACAAAAAGGTTACTTTTTGTTGTACCGGTTGAATCGCGTAACTGTCGGCTTGAGACCTCAAAGAATCCAATGTAGGGTCTTCCATCTGTTTTCATTTGAATTCCTCTGATCCCATTGGTACTAGTAGATCCTCTGGTTCAGTTTTTATCTCAGTTGTACTATCCATTTCATCTGCAAGGGGTTGATGTTGCATTACATGTCCATCTGGTTTCTCCTCAGAGTTATCTTCAGTTGGGACTTGCTCTATTGCTTTGCTTCGCGCACGTGTCACTGCTTGTATGGAAGCTGATTTTAAAGTGTGTTGGTGGTTAAGAAATGCTAGATTGTTTCCCAATAAAAAATCAGGTTTACCTTCATGCACTAATAAATATTTTGCACCTTTCCAATTCTTGTAGCTAATTTGCACATACACGAGTGGTTCGAATCGCTCGATTATTTCTCCTGATCCATATGTTTTCACTGGACATCTCAGGTTATTCAAGATTAGTGCCGGATCCACAAACTGTTTGTTAATTGATGAGATATCGGCAGCGGTATCCCTAGAGGCATTTATGGTCAAATCTCCCATAGAAAAATGTAGGGTTACCGGTTCTGAGAAACTTTTCAGTGACCAATATAACTGTTCTTCCGGTAGGATGCTACTAGGCTCTATAACTGAAAATTTCTCCCCTGAGGGTGTCTGCTGGTTTACTGTTGAAGAGATTTGAGCTACTTGTAAGCCCATTATCCTTGGCACAATCCTTGGCTCCGTTGCTTGCATTTCACTGGTTTCAGAAAAATTTGGCTTGACTCCTTCTTGTCGCTGGGGTGACACATTCCTTAGTTGATTAACTTCATGTGGTTCTGTTGGTTGTTCTGGTATTTCTAGCGATGTTGCACTGAGATAGTTGACCTTTGGGGTTGTTGATTTGTATTTCCGTTGAGCCGGTATGGGCGCCTTCTCGAATCTCCTTGGTGCTGGCAAGGGTGTCTGCTGAAATCTCCGTGGGGCAGGTAACGGGGTTTTGCCAACTGGCTTCTCCTCTTGACTAGTTGATCCCGCCAGTCGTGGACAATCCCTTTTTAAATGGGCTCCTCCGCATTGAAAGCAAGTCAAGGGTGACCTAGTCTGGCTAGGGCCCATGCTTCTTCGCTCTCCAGCAAAAGACTGTCTTGGTTCAGGAACCACTGTCTTCTTGGATTCGTATTGACTCTGCCTTCTAAGCACTTCTGGAATAGGCCTTCCTCTGGTAATAGGTTCACTCTTCTTGAAGGAAATTAATTCATTGGTTTTGAGCGCCAACGTTTGGAGGTCTGTGCAATTTTTCTCCAATAAGCTACTCTTTAACTCTGGTGGTACTAAATTTAGAAAATGTTCTATATACAGTAGCATTCTTAAGTCCTTGAATGTATTGACCTTGGCAGCCTCTAACCAACGGTCGCCTAACACCTCTATTTGATCAGCAAGGGCAGAATAACTCACTTGAGGGGTCTTCCTCAATTTTCTAAACTGTTGCCTTAGCAGTTCTGGTGTAAAACCTTCTCTTTGGTAAACCAAAATTTTAAACTGTTCCCAAGTTAAATTTTGGCTGGAACTTCTTGCTAAAATGGTGGCTAACTCCCCGGAAACTTGTGATCGTAGAAGTTTTAAATATAATTGTGTTGGCACGTTCAGATCAGCAAACGAAGATTCAAAAAGTGATAAAAATGAAAAAATGTCATCGCCCTCTTGGTAATATGGTAGGTTTCTCCTGTCAATGTTAGATATTGAGTCTCTGGCTTGTTGTTTCTCAGCAATTTGCTTCTCTAAAATCTGTAGTTTCATTTCATGGTATCTTCTTGTTTGAAGTTCATTAGCTGTGTGTGCATTCACCCATTGTTTATGGCAAGCTAATAAATCAGCCATCACTTCAGCTAACTTATTCTCTAGAGTTGACCGGTCTGCAGCATTGCCACTAATGTCAGCCTCTGCTCCAGCTGTTCCCCTCTGTGTGGTTATTTCTTCATTAGGAATTTTTTCTTGGGCAGGCAGGCCCGTTAGAACTGCTTCTACTATTTCTTCTTCCTCCTCTGGAAGTCCTGCTTCCCGTAATTTGGACCATGTGTCATCTGGATCATTTGCCAAAACTCTCAGGACAGCGTCTTCTCTTTGGTGAGTCAACAATCTGTCCGTTTGCAATCCACCTGGTAACTGGAAAGAAGCAGCTCTTTCAGCCCCAAATTGATCATCTGTGTGTTTTAAAATTCCTCTTCCTATGACTGACTTCTGGACATCCACAAGAATCTTCTCTGTTAGCAGGTCCTGCTGTATAGGAACTTGTTCTGCCCCAGTGTACGGCTGTGTCCTTCTTGGCATTACTTTAGGTTTAACTACTTCTGGATTTGCTTCCATTAACCTTTGGGCATCCTCTTCAGTAAATCTTGTGACAGCACTCCTCATATGAAATTCTTTGGGTATCTGTAGCGATCTACTAATAGTTGTTGATCTTGCTCCACTCTGCAGTAAAGAACTATGCTCCATTGCTGACAAAATCTCCTTATCCACTGATAATTCAGGCAGTGAACACCGACTGCTAAAAGCCATTTTTCCTTCTTTTTTTTTTTCTTCTCTCCCTGCAGCCTTGGCCGAAGCACGGGAGGAGCAATAAAACAATTAAACTGTCAGCTTTGACTAATCCTACTTTCCCTTCAGGAAATCCTTTTGGCTCTGGCTTGGGGTAGGAAATTTTCCTTTTTTAACTTTATTTAATTACTTTTAAATTACTTTTATTATCCTGGCTGCTCCTTATAGACTCCTGCTACACTCAAACAATTTTGCCACTCTGTCACCTGAGTGAAACAAGCTGGCACTTTTTAAACAGCACAATGCTTGTTCCTTAGAACTCTTAAGCCACTGGCAGAATCTCTCCCTGCATCACTTTAGCCTGAGCTTTCTGCATAGGAGTCTTCTCCAGTCACAATAATTTACAACCTTCCCTGCTTTGCTCTGAAGCTCACGCCAGAGAAGTTTCTCTTGTCCTTTATTTAGCAGTGTGTATCTGCTTACTCACACATCTGCTTTCATAAAACAATTACAAGCGCTAATTCAGCCCTTGAGCAAAGCGCAAACCAAATCCCATCTGCCACTATACTGTAAACACGGCACGTAAGGCTCAGATCCCAAGATGCCACCATGTGGTAAACACGGCATGTGAATAATATCCCACCGCTGCCACCATGTGGTAAAAGCGTTCCTTAGAACTGCCTTTACACGAGACAGAGAGGGATTCAGAATGATTAGTCCCTAATGCTAGCAAAACCGGGTCCTGTAATTTTGCCCTAGGCGACTTCTCACTCCTTCACCCAAGTCTGTCTCGATTTTATATAAACAATCTGGAAGGTCTGCTCTTCCTCTTTTATTACTCTAGGACCCTCATTTGGTAGTGTAATGTGGCCAGATCAAAACAATCTTAGTACAAAAATATCCAATTTACTACAGTAGCTTGGTCTAAACAAGGAGACAGCTTACAGACAATTTGTCTTTTTATATTTTATTACAAAAGATACCATTTCAACAAGCTTATTTTAACGTTATTCAGTATTTCCAAAATAACCCCCAGCCTTAGCCACCAGACATTTCCTCTATAAAGTGAAAATAATAAAACAGTCTAGCTATATCTTAAATAAGCATTCTTACGCAGTCTTCTGATTAAAGTTCTGCCAGACGCATCTCTCTCCATGTGTCGTCTCTGGCTGTCGTGAAAGCAAACTCTTCCCCCATCTCTCTTCTCCGTCCTTCTCCTCCTTCTTCTCCCCTCTTCCTTAAATTAAGAAGTTATGTCCTTGTCCATCGGAGCTGAGATAAGATAAGGGTCAGCTTGCTCTTCTTAATTTTTTTTTCTTTAGCTGGAGAAGAACTGACCTTGTACATTTACTCTCTAATTAGCACCTGGACACAAGCAGATTTCTAGCTTTTTCGTTGCAGCTCTGAAATAAATCCTATGAAATACAATTCTATTCTATTTTCATAATCAAATTCATGACACGCCCCCCCTTAAAGATACAAAATACAGAACTATTAGAGTTCTTATTTTGTTACTAACTTAACATTTGATTATGAAAGGTTAACAAGACTATATGTGAACTTAAATTTATCTTAACAAAGTATTAAATTCATAACAGTAATATATCTTTTCTTATGGCTAAATACATTTATCTTAACAAAGTATTAAATTCATAACAGTAATATATCTTTTCTTATGGCTAAATACATCTCTAATACAGAAAAAGAAAACAAGTTAATTTTAACCATAAATTCAAGGTAACCATATTACATCAGCATACCATTTTTCAACGATCTGTTACATTATGTTCGATTTTTCTCTCCACATTGTTACAATCAGAATTGTTTGCAGATCTGTTTCTATACATTTTTAAACTATTTACGTGATACATAACTGGTTTCTTGGATGAATTTAACATTTTCACAAGATAATTCACATTTCCCACTTTTTGTATGATTTCCCCTGGACCTTCCCAAACTACTTCCAATTTTGAAGGTCTGAGCGGGTTTAGTACAAGTACCATATCACCCACTTCAAACTCTCGGTGACGGGGCTTCTTGACATGATAGTATTTTTGTTTTGTACAATCAGTCCGTTTCCCTGTTCTTTGACAGTAATCACAGGTACTAACGTAGTCCCTGACGTTTTTGGAAATGCCGGGCCAATAAAAATGCTGCGAAATCCTACTTAAAGTTTTTTGAATTCCAAGATGTCCGCTACTTGGACTATCGTGGGCAAGTTGCAGAATTCTTTCTCTGTACCTCTGTGGAATCACTAGTTGTTGTACTGGTTCCGCCTGTTCATTTGATTTGGGAAAATATTCTCGGTACAATAGTCCATTTTGTCCCCACAAAAAGGTTACTTTTTGTTGTACCGGTTGAATCGCGTAACTGTCGGCTTGAGACCTCAAAGAATCCAATGTAGGGTCTTCCATCTGTTTTCATTTGAATTCCTCTGATCCCATTGGTACTAGTAGATCCTCTGGTTCAGTTTTTATCTCAGTTGTACTATCCATTTCATCTGCAAGGGGTTGATGTTGCATTACATGTCCATCTGGTTTCTCCTCAGAGTTATCTTCAGTTGGGACTTGCTCTATTGCTTTGCTTCGCGCACGTGTCACTGCTTGTATGGAAGCTGATTTTAAAGTGTGTTGGTGGTTAAGAAATGCTAGATTGTTTCCCAATAAAAAATCAGGTTTACCTTCATGCACTAATAAATATTTTGCACCTTTCCAATTCTTGTAGCTAATTTGCACATACACGAGTGGTTCGAATCGCTCGATTATTTCTCCTGATCCATATGTTTTCACTGGACATCTCAGGTTATTCAAGATTAGTGCCGGATCCACAAACTGTTTGTTAATTGATGAGATATCGGCAGCGGTATCCCTAGAGGCATTTATGGTCAAATCTCCCATAGAAAAATGTAGGGTTACCGGTTCTGAGAAACTTTTCAGTGACCAATATAACTGTTCTTCCGGTAGGATGCTACTAGGCTCTATAACTGAAAATTTCTCCCCTGAGGGTGTCTGCTGGTTTACTGTTGAAGAGATTTGAGCTACTTGTAAGCCCATTATCCTTGGCACAATCCTTGGCTCCGTTGCTTGCATTTCACTGGTTTCAGAAAAATTTGGCTTGACTCCTTCTTGTCGCTGGGGTGACACATTCCTTAGTTGATTAACTTCATGTGGTTCTGTTGGTTGTTCTGGTATTTCTAGCGATGTTGCACTGAGATAGTTGACCTTTGGGGTTGTTGATTTGTATTTCCGTTGAGCCGGTATGGGCGCCTTCTCGAATCTCCTTGGTGCTGGCAAGGGTGTCTGCTGAAATCTCCGTGGGGCAGGTAACGGGGTTTTGCCAACTGGCTTCTCCTCTTGACTAGTTGATCCCGCCAGTCGTGGACAATCCCTTTTTAAATGGGCTCCTCCGCATTGAAAGCAAGTCAAGGGTGACCTAGTCTGGCTAGGGCCCATGCTTCTTCGCTCTCCAGCAAAAGACTGTCTTGGTTCAGGAACCACTGTCTTCTTGGATTCGTATTGACTCTGCCTTCTAAGCACTTCTGGAATAGGCCTTCCTCTGGTAATAGGTTCACTCTTCTTGAAGGAAATTAATTCATTGGTTTTGAGCGCCAACGTTTGGAGGTCTGTGCAATTTTTCTCCAATAAGCTACTCTTTAACTCTGGTGGTACTAAATTTAGAAAATGTTCTATATACAGTAGCATTCTTAAGTCCTTGAATGTATTGACCTTGGCAGCCTCTAACCAACGGTCGCCTAACACCTCTATTTGATCAGCAAGGGCAGAATAACTCACTTGAGGGGTCTTCCTCAATTTTCTAAACTGTTGCCTTAGCAGTTCTGGTGTAAAACCTTCTCTTTGGTAAACCAAAATTTTAAACTGTTCCCAAGTTAAATTTTGGCTGGAACTTCTTGCTAAAATGGTGGCTAACTCCCCGGAAACTTGTGATCGTAGAAGTTTTAAATATAATTGTGTTGGCACGTTCAGATCAGCAAACGAAGATTCAAAAAGTGATAAAAATGAAAAAATGTCATCGCCCTCTTGGTAATATGGTAGGTTTCTCCTGTCAATGTTAGATATTGAGTCTCTGGCTTGTTGTTTCTCAGCAATTTGCTTCTCTAAAATCTGTAGTTTCATTTCATGGTATCTTCTTGTTTGAAGTTCATTAGCTGTGTGTGCATTCACCCATTGTTTATGGCAAGCTAATAAATCAGCCATCACTTCAGCTAACTTATTCTCTAGAGTTGACCGGTCTGCAGCATTGCCACTAATGTCAGCCTCTGCTCCAGCTGTTCCCCTCTGTGTGGTTATTTCTTCATTAGGATTTTTTTCTTGGGCAGGCAGGCCCGTTAGAACTGCTTCTACTATTTCTTCTTCCTCCTCTGGAAGTCCTGCTTCCCGTAATTTGGACCATGTGTCATCTGGATCATTTGCCAAAACTCTCAGGATAGCGTCTTCTCTTTGGTGAGTCAACAATCTGTCCGTTTGCAATCCACCTGGTAACTGGAAAGAAGCAGCTCTTTCAGCCCCAAATTGATCATCTGTGTGTTTTAAAATTCCTCTTCCTATGACTGACTTCTGGACATCCACAAGAATCTTCTCTGTTAGCAGGTCCTGCTGTATAGGAACTTGTTCTGCCCCAGTGTACGGCTGTGTCCTTCTTGGCATTACTTTAGGTTTAACTACTTCTGGATTTGCTTCCATTAACCTTTGGGCATCCTCTTCAGTAAATCTTGTGACAGCACTCCTCATATGAAATTCTTTGGGTATCTGTAGCGATCTACTAATAGTTGTTGATCTTGCTCCACTCTGCAGTAAAGAACTATGCTCCATTGCTGACAAAATCTCCTTATCCACTGATAATTCAGGCAGTGAACACCGACTGCTAAAAGCCATTTTTCCTTCTTTTTTTTTTTCTTCTCTCCCTGCAGCCTTGGCCGAAGCACGGGAGGAGCAATAAAACAATTAAACTGTCAGCTTTGACTAATCCTACTTTCCCTTCAGGAAATCCTTTTGGCTCTGGCTTGGGGTAGGAAATTTTCCTTTTTTAACTTTATTTAATTACTTTTAAATTACTTTTATTATCCTGGCTGCTCCTTATAGACTCCTGCTACACTCAAACAATTTTGCCACTCTGTCACCTGAGTGAAACAAGCTGGCACTTTTTAAACAGCACAATGCTTGTTCCTTAGAACTCTTAAGCCACTGGCAGAATCTCTCCCTGCATCACTTTAGCCTGAGCTTTCTGCATAGGAGTCTTCTCCAGTCACAATAATTTACAACCTTCCCTGCTTTGCTCTGAAGCTCACGCCAGAGAAGTTTCTCTTGTCCTTTATTTAGCAGTGTGTATCTGCTTACTCACACATCTGCTTTCATAAAACAATTACAAGCGCTAATTCAGCCCTTGAGCAAAGCGCAAACCAAATCCCATCTGCCACTATACTGTAAACACGGCACGTAAGGCTCAGATCCCAAGATGCCACCATGTGGTAAACACGGCATGTGAATAATATCCCACCGCTGCCACCATGTGGTAAAAGCGTTCCTTAGAACTGCCTTTACACGAGACAGAGAGGGATTCAGAATGATTAGTCCCTAATGCTAGCAAAACCGGGTCCTGTAATTTTGCCCTAGGCGACTTCTCACTCCTTCACCCAAGTCTGTCTCGATTTTATATAAACAATCTGGAAGGTCTGCTCTTCCTCTTTTATTACTCTAGGACCCTCATTTGGTAGCATAATGTGGCCAGATCAAAACAATCTTAGTACAAAAATATCCAATTTACTACAGTAGCTTGGTCTAAACAAGGAGACAGCTTACAGACAATTTGTCTTTTTATATTTTATTACAAAAGATACCATTTCAACAAGCTTATTTTAACGTTATTCAGTATTTCCAAAATAACCCCCAGCCTTAGCCACCAGACATTTCCTCTATAAAGTGAAAATAATAAAACAGTCTAGCTATATCTTAAATAAGCATTCTTACGCAGTCTTCTGATTAAAGTTCTGCCAGACGCATCTCTCTCCATGTGTCGTCTCTGGCTGTCGTGAAAGCAAACTCTTCCCCCATCTCTCTTCTCCGTCCTTCTCCTTCTTCTTCTCCCCTCTTCCTTAAATTAAGAAGTTATGTCCTTGTCCATCGGAGCTGAGATAAGATAAGGGTCAGCTTGCTCTTCTTAATTTTTTTTTTCTTTAGCTGGAGAAGAACTGACCTTGTACATTTACTCTCTAATTAGCACCTGGACACAAGCAGATTTCTAGCTTTTTCGTTGCAGCTCTGAAATAAATCCTATGAAATACAATTCTATTCTATTTTCATAATCAAATTCATGACAGTTAACACTTTGAATCAGGCTGAGAAAGTGAAGACTAAGTGCAGAGAGCAAAAAGTGCAAGAGCTGCAGGAAAAGAGAAAGGCTAAACAGGCAATTAAAGACTCTATAGCCAGTGTGGATAGGGGAAGTCTACCTAGATACCAGGAGGGCGATTGTGTGTTGAGCTTCCTTAAGAATTTCGAGCAATCTTGCCAAGATTTGGAGATACCTAGAGATTGGTACGTCAAACTACTTTGTACCCAAATTTGCGGTCAACTAGCCACAATAATAGCCAAAGTGGCTGAGGAAGATTATGATTGGTCTGAATTAGTTTGGGTTATTAAACAGCGATTTGGTTATACAAAAGAGCTATTGAGGCAGAATTTTAGGAAAATCAAAAAACTGCCTAATGAGAGTTATGCAGCTTTAGCTGACAGGCTGGAATTTTTAGGAGACCAATGGCTGGACTCTGAAAATCAGATCTGTAGCAGATATGAGAAAGGCATTATTCATGGAGCAATTTATGAACTTGGTCCCTTTAGAGTTGAGGAGTTCTTTACTAGAGAAGGAATTTAAAGACCTCCAATCCCTTGTGCTGAGGACTGACGAATTGTTATCGTTTAGGAAGCCTGAACCAGCGCCTAGAGCCAGAGCAGAGGCGCCTAGAGCAGAGGCACCTAAGAGACAAAGCCAGCCTGACTTTAAAAAGCCTTACCATCAAGAGTATAGGCAGACTTCAACTGATCAGCGCAGGAGTTTAGCTCCAAATCAAAGCAGACCCACTTTTGCTTGTTTTAAATGCGGTGGCCCTCATCTACAAAAGGACTGTGGACTATCTCAAGGACCCCCTAGCCAAGCTAGAAAGTCAGATGTTAGGACACCGGTACCTGCGCCACGCAAATCCAAGGGAGGCACACCCAAAGTATCTCTGGTAAGCCCTAACACCCCAGAGAGTCAACAAGTACCAACTCAAAGCCAGTCTGTCATGGGCACAGTGCCTAGACAGAATCAACCCAGTGGGAGTACTACCGCTTCACTAGCCAGTGATAGACAGGCAGCGGTAAATTACTATGTGCCTCAAATATTAGATGTTCGTGGAGGAGAACAAGCAGGAGCTATAAGACAGTCTCCACAGGGGAAAAAGTATACCCTGATGGACCCGGGTTGCGTGATCCCTGAGTCTCAGAAAGAATGGGCTATGAAGACTTATTCTGCGGAGGTGATTTTGTATACTGATAAAGAACAGGTGGTTCTGAATGCTTACAGTGATTCTGGTGCTGAGCTTTCTTCCATATCCCGAAAATTTTTGCACCCAGAACTGATTTTGGACAATTTAAGGTTACCCATTAGGACCTATGGTTCAGGAGAGGCGGGAGAACAACATATTCCTCTCGCGTTTGTGGAATTATCGTTCAAAAATTGGCGTGGTACTAAACTTTGCCTCACTCATGAGGGGAAACCTGACTTCTTGCTGGGAAATGACCTCACCTATTTGAATTTTAAGCAGAGTCAAGAGGGTCCTGCTGTTAAAGTGGTCACCCGTTCCCAAACCCAAAAAGCAGAGACTGGGAGTGTTCTGATGAAGCTGTCCCTACTACAAACTTAGACCAGCAGCAACATCTAGTGGCAGAACAAGATAATGCAGCTAATACAGAAGTGGAAATAGAGGAATCAGTGCCTATGGGGTCAGCTGAATTTAAAGTGAAGCAAATGACTGATCCCTCACTAGCTTCCTTGAGAGCACAAGCAGATGACTATGCTCAAAACCGAATAACACAGCAAGTTAACTTTGTGTGGGGCCAGAATGGACTTTTGTATAGAGAATATCATCCCAAATCACACTTGAACATGCAACCCACACAACAGCTGGTAGTACCACAGGAATACAGACTGAGGATTCTTGAATTAGCTCATGACAATCCATCTAGTGGTCACCAAGGTGTGCAAAAAACTTTAAAAAGAATTTCTCAGCATTTTTATTGGCCTGGTATTAACAAAAATGTGAAGGACTATGTCAGTTCATGTGACTATTGCCAAAGAACGGGTTATCAGACCGATAAAACGAAGTCGGAAATGCTCTTAATGGAAATACCTGATCAAGTTTTCCAATGTTTGCAAATGGATGTCATGGGACCTTTTGTTCCAACTAAGTCTAAGAAGAAATACATCATCTCTTTCATCTGCCAAGCTAGTCGTTGGATCGAGGCCTATGCGTTGAGTAATCTAAGAGCTTCCACCATTGCACGCATCATCATAGACTTGTGCTCACGTATTGGAGTACCATCTCAGATAATTTGTGATCAGGCGGGGACGTTTCGCAGCTCCTTAATGGACAAAATTTGTGAACTTAGTGGAATAGAAATAAAATTTAGCTCCGCCTATCATCCTGAAAGTCATGGGTTAATTGAGAGAGGTCAACAAACCTTACTGAGGATGATCAAGACCATGGTACAGGTGTATGGTAACATTTGGGACGATCTGTTACCATTTGCTTTATTTGCTTATCGAAGTTCTGCTCATACTTCTCTTGGTGGTTTCTCTCCAAGTGAAGTGGTATTTGGGAGGAATCTACAAGGACCTTTGGATTTCCTGAAATCTGATTGGGAAGGTGTGGTGAAAAGCAGCACAGTTCCAGTTGCTGATTTTGTTAGAAATCTGCAAGAAAAACTGTTAGCTGTGCAGGAATTGGCTAAAGACAATTTGCTAAATGCTCAATCAACCCAGAAGCTCTACCATGACAGACATTCCAGACACAGGGAATTTGATGTGGGAGATTTGGTTCTTGTTTTAAACCCCCTCAGACCTTCTAAATTAGAAGTTGGCTGGGAAGGTCCAGGGGAAGTGGTACAGAAACTGGGGAATAACAATTATTTAGTAAAAATGTTGAATTCTGAGAAAAAGCCTGTAAGTTACCATGTCAATAGGTTGAAATTATATAAAGACAGAACTGCAATGGTTTTGCAATATAAGGTTGCTTGTTATCAGTCTGAATATGAGCCTGTAGATATGCTAGCTGAATTAGAAGATGCTGGTAATTGGTCTGACAACCTTGTTTTGACAGGTACCTCACTCCAGAAGGGAAAGCTGTACCAAATCCTAGAAAAATATCAAGATGTTTTTTCAGATAAGCCAGGTTACACAAATTTGGTCAGTCATGAAATTCTCACTACTGATAGTCAGCCAATTCGATCTAGTCCATACAGAGCAGTTGGTGATCATGCTCTACGGATTGAACAAGAGATACAAAAGATGTTATCTCTGGATGTAATTGAGGAGTCATCATCCCCATACTCATCTCCAGTGGTTCTGGTTTCAAAAAAAGATTCTACTGGCAAGATTCTTGATGAGATAAGGTTCTGTGTTGATTACAGGAAGTTAAACAGTGTTACTGTTTCAGATCCTTATCCATTGCCTAGAATGGATCATTTAATTGAAAAATTGGCCAAGGCAAATTTTATTAGCATAATTGACTTAAAGAATGCTTACTGGCAGCTGGATTTAGCCGAAAATTCACGAGATAAGACCGCTTTTATCACTCATGTAGGCACTTTTAGATTCAAAAGGCTACCATTTGGATTGAAAAACGCAGGAGCATCATTTCAGAGAATGATAGATAAAGTTTTAAAAGGTCTACCTTTTGCTAGTGCTTATCTTGATGATGTTGCTATTTTCAGTTCTGATTTTGACTCTCATATGTCTCATGTTGAAACTGTGTTGTCTAGAATTCATCAAGCTGGTCTTACTGTCAAAGCTAGTAAATGTCAATGGATGAAAGGGAAAGTCACATATTTGGGTCATTTGGTTGGTCAAGGTGAAATTCATACTCTGCAAGCCAAAGTTCAAGCTATCAATGATTGGCCTATTCCAAAAACCAAGAAACAAGTGCGTTCATTTTTAGGTGTAGTTGGCTATTACAGGAAATTCATCCCTGATTTCAGTGAATTGGCTACACCTCTGATAGAGCTAACTAAGAAGAGACAGCCTGTCAAAGTTAATTGGACCCCTGAGTGCCAAGGGGCTTTTGAGGCCTTAAAAGCGAAGATTATTCATGCCGCTATACGGAAATCACCTGATTTTGATAAGCCTTTCATTTTGCAAACCGATGCTTCAGAATTTGGATTAGGAGCTATTTTGTTACAGCAAGGGGAGGATGGGAATCTATATCCTATCTCATACTTCTCTAGAAAGCTCTTGGAAAGAGAGAGACATTATGCAATCCTTGAAAAAGAGGCTCTTTCTATATATTGGTCTCTTAATCTTTTAAGACCTTATCTATGGGGGCGTAAATTTACACTCCAAACTGATCATAGAGTCTTAATCTGGTTACAAAAGATGAAGTCTCAGAACCAAAAATTGTTAAGATGGAGTTTAGCATTACAGGATTTTGATTTTGAAGTTCAACATATACCTGGAAAGCTAAATGTGGTGGCAGATGGACTTTCCAGGATGTACTGTGAAGATCCAGATGTTCCTGACCGCTAAAGAAGATGGAAGATAGTTGGAGTAGTTACTGTGGCTAATAAACTAACATGCTTGTTTCCTTTTTGTATATCTGAATGGTGTGCCAAAAGATTGTATTGCTGTTATTGTTTGTTATAATCCATATATAATCATTTACTTTTAGTTGTTTTATCAATTTACTTCAAATTAGCTCAGAATAACTGTTCTGAATTTAGAAGAAATTTAGCGGGGGTGTGTGATGAAGTGTATTTTTCTAATTAGAGATGGGTTATGTAGTCATGTCTTAACCATAGAGGAACCCATTTTGAGTCTGACACAGGCTAAGTTCTGGAAAATTACTAGTAGTTATTTTCAGCTTTTCTTATCGCTGCAGCTGGAGAGGAAAACACGGCAGAGTCAAAATATCTCTAACCTGAATGATAAACAATTCTTTGGTGTTGGTGGGAAAGTAGGGCGTACCCTATGCTAATTCTTGCCTTCGTGATTGGTTGAATATGTCAGGAGGGGGCAGGTTGGAGAAATTTACAAGAGGTTGGAAAAAGTAACTCGGAGAGAGAGAAGAGAGTTTTTGGGTATCTGAAAACATGGCGTTGCATTTCTTTGATCCAAGCGAAGGAACCTAATTCAACAATATGGACTGCGTAAGAATTTCGTTTGTCTACCTTAGTTTATAGTTTAGATTTTGTTTTGTTTACTAGTTAATTTTTATAGAAGGTGCTGAACCGTTATGCTGTTGCTTAGAAATGAAACTGTAGAGAAATGTTTTCTTTGTTCTCTTAAATAAACTTATGTTGTTTAATAATTGGCCTTTCTAGTCCTTTGAACAGAACAGTTTCCCTATAGATAATTAATTTGGCTTACGTTACCAAAATTGAGTCATTAAACAGTAAAGATGCGGTATTAAGTGGTTTCTTTTTAATAAAATCGAAACAGACTTTAAATGCAGGCTGCCAAGAGTTCATGTCCCAGGAACTGTGTTGACTCAAGCAGTTAACTCCAAACGGGGGTGAAGGGAGCCTGGATTTTCCTGTTTCGTGGTTTTTGATCTCATTTATGGGACCAATAACTCACAGGTGAGAAGCTCTGAAATAATTTGGGATGAGACTATGGGTTTGCCAGAAGAAAGAGAGCAAGGGATTTTCCAAAGCAGTCAAGCAATTGCTGTGACTGAGAGCCCTCACATCAGCTTAGAAGCAACAGCAGTTCAAAGGGGAGTAAGATACCAGCAGGATGATGTAATAGAGACTCAGCTCAATTCTTTGCCAGGACTTGTGTCAGCAGATCTTGATGTATGTCAGATCTCAAACAACCCCCCTTCTCTTAGCCCAGAGGGAACAGTGAAATCAGACACTGTTAGGTTGGCAGGGACCCCGTGTACTTCATGGCAGTTTGGGAGTAATGAGATTTACCAGGGGGGTGGCCTACTCAGTGTACCGGAGCAGTCTGCTGAGAAGGCTGGAGGAGTGAAGGTTTTCTCAGAGTCATTGCCAAGTGCCATAGTAGTTGATAGTGGAGCGGTTTTGCAGCATGGACTTTCACATTGTTTCAATAGTACCAGTGAATGTGGAGCTAATTCTGTAAGCTTGCTTAAAGATAGAAAGCTGCATTTGAACCTGTCAGATTGTGAGACTGTTTCTAACACAACCAATGAAGGGGGAAGCACTAACTTTTTGGGATTACAAAGTACTGATGTTTCTCCAGAGACTGAAATCATATCTGGAAACTTTGGCCCAGTACCACAGTTAACCGTCTCAGAAAGATCTTTAGAAAGAAAAGCAGAGGTTTGGGACCATACTTATTTTCAACAGTCTATTTTCCAAGGAAGTGGTGAGAATGCTGATACTGTTTCTGAGGCTATGCAGAGTACTCCCGAGGGAACTTTGATGCAACAGCGGCCTCTTGTGACCAAACCTGATAGCACAGCTAATTCAGCAATACAGGTATTCAGGGGTGTGGCATTTCTGGACCAAGGCATGGAAGGCATTGATCAATTTAGCCCAGGACAGATATTGGAGTCTGTTTTAGCTAATCACCAAAATGTCTTCTCGAATTCACCGGGAGAAACTAATGTGGTGAAACATTTTATTACAGTCAATGATGGTTTGACTGCTGTTTCTGTTCCTATGGACCTAGAAGGGACTAAGGGCAATTTAGTGTCTGGAACTGTTGAAAGTCTTATTTCACAAGGAGTGATTGAACCATGTAGAACAGCTGTGTTCAATACTATTTCAATATGTCAAGGCAAACAGGATGGTCTCAAAGTGGAATTAGATTTTAGCCAGTTAAATAAGTTCATGGAAAGTGGTTATTCAAGCAGACAAAAATGCTTTGACATTCTTAGAGAAGCAGAGACATCGAAGGCCAAGATTAATGCAGTGGTATTTCAGATTGCAAAAGTATGATTTTGATGTTGAACATCTACCTGGAAAGAAGGCTTTAATTGCTCACTGTTTATCTCGAATGTTCAGTGCAGATGCAAGGGGAGAAAATGGCTAGAATTGTTAAAGCTCTGACGTTTAATTTTCTTGATATTCTGTATGACAATGTTCCTGAGCATACATAGAGTGTTTTATTCATTATTACTTCATATCAGTATATTGGTTTGTCAAGTTATTATGATGTTAACCCTAGTTTCATTATTTTACTGTTGGATGACTAGAGTATTATCTGAGCATACGCAGAGTGATGTATTTGATTAATTATGCTAACTTGTTTATTCTTCTGTTTTTCAGACTAGTAGAAGTGTCTAATGCAATTGTCTCTCATGTATGGTAAATACTGTAATTATAATAGTTCTCATGTAACAATTGTTTTGCTATTTTAGAATCATATTTGAAATGTATTACTTTATGTTCAAGTTAATATCTTTCTCTATTTTGTTAATGCTTAATTATGACATCTCATCTTATTCAGTTATCAAAATTAAAACTTAAATTGTTTGAGAATTTTGTTAATCTTCCGGGGGCTTGTGATGAGATGGGTTTTTGAGTTAAAATCTTTTAAGGCACATGGGTTTTGTAATTAAGAAATGAGCCAGAGAGGTTCCATCTTATTTCTTTGTATACAGTAACTTTGCTATGCTGACAAGTTGTTTTCTAGGCGAGCAGAGAGAATGTTATTCTGAGAGCCTGAGAAAGGACTCGGTGTGATTAGATAGATGGGAATTGTTGTGACTCTTTGATAAACTACAGTAACCCAAATAACATCTGGTGCGTATGGGAAAGAAGTCATGTGATGCAACAGGACTGTTTGCCTAGTAACGAACTCTGATTGGATGACATCGTGGGAAGGTGCGATAAGCCCTTGCCAGTTACTCTTGAAAAAGGAACTTTTTGCCTATGGACATTGTCTTTCAAGACCGATCCTTCAGTCATTTGTGACACATGGGACTAACCTTTACTATACTGGATTATCCTTGGACTTATGGGTTTTTCTTAAGGACTATGCATGGACTATTTTCTATGGACTGTTCTATGGAATATTCTTTTTTTTTATTTAGGAACAGGGATAGAGGGTACAAAAAGAAAGAGGGGATAGGAAAGGAAAAATGGTTTTGGGGGATAGGAGAGCATAAAGTATACCATCATCCAATCAATTCATATTACTAATACATATCAACTTTTTGCTTTTTCACAGTTTGATTACCCTCCTGCTTTTATCTTATCATTTAATTTTAATTTTATTCTATGTTATTCCAACATTGTCTGGTAGCTGCTGCCATTTATACCATACATCCCATCGTTCAGTTTCTTTTTGAATTGAACAGTCTTTCAGCCCATCTGACAGAATATCCATTTTTTTCACTTCCCATATTTTCACCATAAAATTGTCTGGTTTCAGTATCTCTGCCTTCTTAAGATTTTTGTCATAATGCTTTTTAATTTTGGAAGCTGCATGGATCACTGTATAACTCTCTACTGCATTCATATTACCTGGTGTCATGTCTAATACAGACGATTCTAAAGTCTGTACAACTTCATTTAAGTTTTGTTTGGCATCTACTGTCCCCTCTTTCGTCCCTTTCATCAAATCTTCTATTTTGCTAAGACCTGCATTCACTTGCTGGAACCCTGATAATATTAGCCTTTGTATATTAATCTGCCTTTGGGATTGAACAGACCAAGTCTCCATTTGTTCTTTTGAATTTTTGGGGTCCATCTCAGGCTTTGGGGTTTGTATAAATACCACAATAATCACCCCCTAGAAATCCTTCCACAGTTTCCACAATTTTATCAACAATTCAAACCCCTCATCATAAACCTCCCCTTAGATCTCCCTCCAATCTTTGTCCAAATATTGTAGTATAAAAATCAACTTTTAGCCCAGCAAATACAATATCAATTAGAACCGTGACACAGTTATTTCTTCTTCTCCTGAGTTCAGCAAGCTTCTATTATTAAACTCACACGCGGTCTACAGTCCGACAAACAAAACAACAGTCACAGAGACTCAAACTGTCCAGTAGATTGTCCTTGGAGCTCGTCTTGTGATCTTCATTAACCCCTTAATGCTCCTTAGTCCAGTCGGCCACGTCAGCTCCTTCTCCCGAAAACCACCAGATTCTATTATTTATAGTTCACAAAGTCCAAAGAAGGCAAAGAGTAACGTATCCCAGCCACACTGCATCCACCGAAGTCTCTTAAATCCAGTCAGAAGGTGTTGCTATCTGGGATTCTTCTCCAGAAACATAAGATTAATTTTTCCATCTCAGACTCTCGGCTTTAGAATCAGCCTGGTGTTTAAGAGTTCACTTAAAGAAGCTTAGTTTCGCTTTTGAGTCAGACTGATAAGATAAACCCGCCGCTGCATTTATTCTTTCAGCCAAATATTTTCATTCTTATTTCAGCTTAATGAGGCTGTTTCATAAATCAGAGGCTTCGGCTTACTTACTTGTTATATATTATTAGTTTATATTGATTGCTCTCCTCTCCCCCGGTAAAGGGTTCCTCGCGGCTCAGTGCCAAAAAATGGCGCCCGCTCCAGTCCGTGCACGGTGATTTCTTCAGAAGAAAAAAGTCCGGGTCTGCCTCCCTTTCTTCTCCTTCTGCTGCTCACCATCTGCTTCAGAGAGACTTCTTCTAGACTCTCCTTTGATCCCCATTTCAAAAAGGGGATCCCAGGCCGGAGGGTTCCAGCTTTTTCCAGAGAGCTCCTCTCTGGAGTTGCTGGCAGCACCGCAACAAAGCCCCGCCTCCCTTCTATGGAATATTCTTTATGGACTTCTTTTCTTGGAATACTCCATATGGACTATGCTCTTGTAATTTTGTAAGGAGTATGGTACATTTACTGGATTTGACTTTTCTAAGGATAATGGGACTTTTACTGAATTTTTCTTTTTAGTACAGGATTCTTGTTCTACAGGATCACTGAGGACTATAGCCTTTTTATAACCTACTTGGATTATTTTGTTTTTACTAATGATTTCCTGGACTGGAACTCTTTTTATTCTTTTTAATGGCTTTTTGTGTTTTTGTAAGGTTTTTGAACACTTTTCTATTTTTCATGTTTTCTTTGCCTCACTACATCTTTGTAACTAACCAGCACAATGCTAGTTTATTTGCTTTGGTTTAATTTGACTTTGATACTTAGTAACATGCTTATTCTTTAATAAAATAAAGATTATAAAACTCATTTGGTTTCCTGAACAGTACACTTGTCATAGGGTCATCTGAGAGTGCTGCCTCGGCCTAGCTTACTTAGAGTCCTGTCAGTGGTGCAAGTTAAGTCTAAGGACTACAAAGCCCACTTGACCTTTTCATAATAATATCTGAGAGTACAAGGGTGTTCTTATGTGGGCAGACCTGTGAGAAGGAGTGTTGTATCTTGGCTAGCTGAATTTGGACTCATTCAGCCCATTTTAGCATGTGCAAACTCCTGATTGCTCTCTGTCCCGGCTTACACGTGTTTTTGGACCCGTGTTTGTTCACAATGTCATCCCACCAGCTGACACCAATTGTGACTTTCATTCCTTCAATGCACCAATGTGTTGTGTCTTCACAAAGGGTTCTGTCTTCTCTTTCTCTCACTGAGACCAGTAGATTTCCTTTATCCACAATATAAAATACTTTAGTCAATCAAACACTGGTCTGGTAACTGCCAACAGAACTTATTCATTGAAGTGTATCAAATTTAATTATAATCACAGATGTTGTTCAGATATTCATTGTACACAATCAAATCATTAAAATACCATATATCTTGCCACATAACCAATCACCCCTGCTCTATCTACTTATCTTGACCATCTTATCTCTATTAGTATCTGTTCCTTCTCCCTCTTCTCTCACTATATCTCAGACTATCTGACTATCTCTCTGCAAATTCTATCTCTCTCCTATCTTTCTCTTATCCTCTTATATATGTGCTGACATCGCCCCACCAATCCTCTCATTGTCTCATGCAAATGTGATCCTGTCTATGAGTGACAGGAGTGATGTGGGGCAATTGTCACAACATCCATCCCCCAAAGTTCAGGTGCAAATGTTGAAAAGTGAATCAGAGAAACATACATTCCTAAAAATTCATTATAGTTGACGATGCCATAGTTTTCTCACAGTTTGTCTTGTGTTGTATTGTTTAATAGTTATACATTGTGCCTTAATATTTATGTGCATGCACCTCTTTCCAGATGCATTGGAATCAAAGAATGTCAATGCTAGCATCCCATGTTGCCAGCATTTAATTTTTTACCTTTCATTCTTTCATAATGAAAGAGGGAAGAATAATAATTGTGATTTACCACAAAGAGTTACTGTTAAATAGGACATCTATACAGAAAGTAAAAACAAGCAGGGCAATAGAGAAATCTGAGTACGCATCGCCCTACGTCCTTCTCTATGATCTCTCAGAGATCATTCTCTGTAACACTATACAATCCAATACCTCCCCCTGGTCTCAGGTTTTGCCTTAGAAATCTCTGTGATAAAATGCTGCATACCTAGCAATCCTATATACGAATAATTCATCAAGATCTTTCTTTGAAAAAGCTCACCATGACCCCAGAACACCTGTCTATGAGACCCGAGGCGAGGCTATAGAAGCACTCACCAGAGTGTCGTCCTCCTTTAAGAGAGAGAAGGAGACCCAAATGGAATCTACGGCTACTAGCGTCGCAGTCAGACACCAGGGTATAGACACCTGTGACTTGGAACAGGGTTTAATGAGACTGTCAGTGGCCACTCAGACAGGAATAGAAAAGGTGGGAACAAGGGTGGGGGAGCGACCACTGGTAGATGTGGGACATGGTGATATAAAAGGAGAGCAGGACAATATACCTGGGGGTTGTGAATTAATATGGGTAGTGAATCCCTGGACAGAGAGATGTGAGAAAGTGAGGGTGCCTCGGGAACAGGCTGATTACAGGTGACGAAGAGGTTTATCCCCCAAACCATCTTATTGGGGGGAATCAGAAGCCAGAGAGTGGTGGAGACGGTTGAGAGAGGAAAAGGAAGCGGTGGAGAGGGAAGAACGGGAAAGGAAAGCATGGCGTCTGGAGGAGGCTCGCCAGAGGAGGTATTTACCGGACCTTGGGACCCCTATGCAGAGGGAGCTGACCTCTATGACCTGGAGAGGGAAGATGAGGAGACCCTACCCCTAATTGATGTGGACACTGAGGTTAAAGAGCCAGGTGAGACTAACACGTTCTCTAAAGGACCCTGGTGTGATCCAAGTTTCAACCCCTTTTTGCAAGATGTATGGACACCCTCATTTGACCCGTTGGCAACGAGAGATAAGAACAATGACAAGTTTAATGTTGACACTTCTTTATTTGATGTTCCAATAAATCCTAGTTCTGTTTTTCAAAGAACTGAGCATCCTGTATTTGTGTCCGACAAGCCTGAGGTAACCATTGAACCCTCACACTGTCCAAGAGTTATCCTGATTTATAACAATAGTTCAACAAATGAATAGTAATTGACAAAGCCAAAAGTGAGATGACATTGCATAAAAATGGTTGCATGAATCATCTCTAAAATAGCAAGCTTAGAATGAGTTTCCTTTTTCCCTTCTGACTTAGCAAAAAATTTTTTCGTACAGACAGAATATTTTCTCCTCTTCAACATGTTGGTAATTAAAATTAATGGACTGTATTGAAAACATGTAGATTGTTTAAACAGTTACAGGAAAAATTAATACTGCACTTCTGATGGTAACTGTAATTTATTGTTAGGGGTGTTATTGGGAAACAAAACAGCTTCTTTTGTTAATATGTTCCTGAAGATTTATTCCATGCAAGTGTGAACTAATGAATACAATCTATATTCAGATATTGCTTTTACTTACTTAACTGCTCTGTTGAGAATTTTCAGAACAGCTGGCAAACAGTGATAGGAAGGAAGAAAAGGAAGAACCATATTGTCCATACTAATGTATTTAATCTTAGAAAATTGGGAAAGGCAACAGCAGATTGAGTTAGAAATATATGATGTGGGCTCCTAGTGATGGCTCCTTCCTGGCTGGATGTATTGCAAGAAATTAACTTTTTATATGAAACAAATACTTTCTATTTATAGATATTTATGTCCTTTTAATGCAGAGGTGGGCAAAATACAGCCCTCCAGATGTTGCTGAACTGCAACTACCATAGTTGGAATGACAGTTGGAAATGGCTGCACATTCAGGTGCTGCAGCTCAGTGCTCTTCGACTTGGCGTTCTTTATGGATGTTTTTGTGTGTATTATCTGGTGTTGTGAATACCTCCGGCGGAGTGAATATACTCTACAGCAATTGTGAACTTATGAGGATTGGATTGCAATGTAAACAGGAGATAACAGCTAAGTTTATTTGGAAACATGGCATACGATCAGAGATTGCAAGGTCCCCTGGCTCTCTGTGGACTGTAATTCCAGCAAAAGCGAGAGTGAGAAGGAAAAGGAAACGTAAGGAGAGGAAGAAGAAAAGGGGCTGCAGGGCTGGTGTTTTGTATAGGCTGCAAAAAAAAGACAAAGCGACTACCACTCCCAAGTCTCTTTCTGACTAATGCTAGATCAGTGGCAAACAAGATGGATGACTTAAGGTTACAGGTCTCCTCAAGTAAGTTTGTGAAAAACTGTTGCATCCTGTTAATCACTGAAACCTGGCTGAACCCCACTATTCCAAACACTGTTATTGATATGGAAGGTTTTTTATTACATCGTTTGGACAGAGACAGGAATGTGGGGAAGTGCAGAGGAGGAGGATTGTGCGTGTTTGTTAGAGAGAGCTGGTGCACAAACTCAGAGATTATAACACGTCATAGCTCTTTGGAGCTGGAATATCTGTCTGTTAAATGCAGACCTTTTTACCTTCCACGGGAATTCAGCGTTGTTATTATTCTTGTTGTTTATATTCCGCCGGATGCAAATGCGGATTTGGCGCTGGGTCATCTGGGCGATGAAATTGGCAACTTGCAAAGTAAATTTCCGGATGCTGTATACATTATTGCAGGAGACTTCAATCATGTAGATCTACGTGCAGTCCTCCCCAAATTCCATCAACATGTAAGGTGTGCTACTAGGGGGCTGAACACCTTAGATAAGGTCTACACGAATATTGCAAATGGATACAGGATATTACAATTGCCACACTTGGGCCAGTCTGACCATATGTCCCTGTTTTTAGCTCCGGAGTATATTCCTCTGAGAAAACAGTCAGGGCCAGTAGTCAAGACAGTGAAAAGCTGGCCGGAGGGAGCAATGGAGCAGTTAAAGGACTGTTTTGAACAAACAAATTGGGAAGTTTTTGACCATCCTGATCTGGAAGAACATACAGCTGCAGTGTTAGGGTATATGGCACACTGTATTGACACGGTCACAGTGGATAAACGTATCCGGGTTTATCCCAATCAAAAACCTTGGATGACCGGGAAGGTTAGACGCTTGTTGGATGCTAGAAATAAGGCTTTTAAGTCTGGGGATGATCTAGACTACAGTGCAGCAAGAACTAATTTGAGGAGAGGCATTAAGCAAGCTAAGGCCGAATACAAGAGGAGAATTGAAGACTGCTTTCTCAGCAATAACATGAGGCAAGTTTGGCAGGGGGTTCAACAACTAACAAACTACAAAGCAAAAAAGGTTTCCTTGGGCAGAGGTGTGGAGGTGGCTGAGGAGTTGAACAACTTTTTTGCTCGATTCGAGATCGATCAAACTGAAACTGTTCGTTTGCCATCATTTACTCAGCAGAGTCCCCCCTTCATTGTGAATGAGCAGGATGTGAGACAGACTATGAAAGTGGTTAACTCCAGAAAAGCAGCTGGACCCGACTTAATTCCTGGTCGGGTGGTAAAAGACTGTGCTGATCAGCTAGCTGGGATATGGACTGTAATTTTTAATAGATCCCTGACACTATGCGCAGTTCCCGTCTGTCTCAAGGCTTCCGTCATCGTTCCACTGCCTAAAAAGTTGCCTACAAACAGTCCGAATGACTATAGGCCGGTGGCACTAACTTCAATCTTAATGAAGTGCTTTGAGCAGTTAGTTCGGAAATATATTATCTCCTGCCTTCCTCATCCCTTTGATGGGCTTCAGTTTGCTTATAAAGAAAATAGATCAACCGAGGATGCGATCAATACTGTGCTTTATATGGCTTTATCCCACTTGGAAACATAAGGGAATTATGTAAGAATGCTGTTCGCGGACTTTAGCTCTGCTTTTAACACCTTTATACCCCACAGATTAATAGACAAACTTAAAGATCTTGATTTTCCAGATTCTATCTGTCTGTGGATTTTGGATTTTTTAACAAATCGTCCACAAAGGGTTAAACTGAATGACTACATCTCTACTGACAAGATACTCAGCACTGGCACTCCACAAGGCTGTGTCCTTAGTCCACTACTGTTCTCCATTTATTCATCAGATTGCACCAATAACTATCCCAGTAATAGGATTATCAAATTTGCAGACGATACTACACTAGTAGGACTTATCTCTGGGGATGATGAGTCTGCGTATCGGGACGAGGTATTACAGCTATCCCACTGGTGCAAAAAAACCCAATCTTTTATTTAACATCCAAAAAAGCAAGGAATTCATAGTGGACTATAGGAAAAAAAAAGAGCAGACATTCAGCCACTGTATATAGATGGAGTTTGTGTGGAACAGGTGGTTGAATGTAAGTTTCTTGGGACTATCATAACAAATGACCTGACTTGGAGTGCAAACACCGCTGCGTTAATCAGGAAGGCACAACAACGGTTGTATTTTCTAAGGATTCTTAGAAAACAACAATTGACTGAGAGTTTGTTAATCACCTTCTATCGGAGTTTGATTGAGAGCATATTATCCTACTGTCTCTGTGTATGGTTCACGAGCTGCACAGTGGCAGAGAAAAAGGCAATTCAAAGGGTGATTAAGACGGCCCAAAACATCATTGGCTGTTCACTCTTCTCTTTGGAAGAATTGTATAAGAACAGATGTAAGAGGAAGATATCTAACATACTGAAAGACTCCTCTCATCTGGGATATCAGCTCTTTAAACTATTACCATCAGGAAGGAGATTCAGGGTATTGAAAGCAAGGACAAGCAGATTCAAGAACAGTTTTTACCCAAGTGCAGTATTGAGTTTAAATGCGGGGCCATAGGTTTTTGGTGGATTTTAACTGCTGAGAGAAAACGGGGTATCTATATTTGGATGGTGAAAGTTGTGTATATTTTAACTTTTTTTTGTAGTGTTGTCCAGTTTTACCTTGGGGAAGAGCACCTCATTTCGTTGCACCCACTTGTGAGCGCAATGACAAATAAATTTCTTATGTCTTATGTCTTATGTCTCTTACCTAGTCTAAGTGTTGTGTTTGGAAAGCAGTTTTGGGTCTGGGCTGGTGCTGGTGTTGATGCAAGCAAGTGAGCGAGCTTGGAGGGCGAGCGGCAAGTGGCGAGACAATGGTAAACTGCAGACAGAGCTAGAACTTGGAACGCGGGGTTACAATGGCCAGCAGAGTTCAGAAGCTTCCGTCTGACCTGAGGAACATTGCTGGAGTGGGGGCTGGTGGCCGGTCAGACCCCCGACAGAATTCAGCCTTGCCGGAAAGCCAAGCTTGGAGACCGCTGGAGCTATGCTGGGTTTCTGTGGCTCCCTGAGGCGATGTGAGGCTCCAGGAGTGTCGGGATGCCTGGTGAAGTGGAGCGGTCAGTTTCTGGGCTGCAGGAGTGAGAGAGCTGAAGAGGCTGTGGAGGAGAAAGATCTACCCAGCGTGGACCTTACCTGAACGGTAATATCTTTCCCAGCACCTCCTCCCCCCGCTTGCTCCCCTAGGAAAATTAATAATGGGTCCTTAACAGCTGCCCGAGGGAGGGAAATGGCTGAGAGTATGTCACCTTCAGCTTGGACTTTGCTGCTCTCGCTATGTTTCACTAATTCTTGTGTCCACATTGAGACCTTTGGGACTTTTGGGATCTGCCCTCATTGTAAGACTCATACCCCAGTGCCACTAATACTTGTGATAAGCTTGGTTGTGAACGTTCATAAAATGGTTTATTGATGGGATTTGTAATCACAAAGTTAGCCAAAATGAATTCATCTGGTTTCTGTGTGTGAGTTGAGAGTGGAAATTTTCAAAAGTTGATTCCTAGCTTTACCACTGTACTGTCCAGCATGGTCTTATCACGTAACTAAGCAACCTGGCTAGTGAGGAAGACTAAACAACTTTCCCTAGCCTCATGGGAACAAGAAAGGAGGAGATTCTACCATGAGGGAGACGGAAGATGGATGCCAACATACAGGACTCGGCATGGATTATCTAATCCAAAGGACAGTAAGCCTGAGTTTTTCTTATTGAGAAAGTTTACTTTGGATTTTCCAGAAGCCTGATAGAATGTTGTTTTGATGATGGACACTAGGACTTGTAGTTTGTTTTAAGATGTAATTTTTCCTGAAGCCGGAGGGGAGGTCCGCCCCCCTTTTCTTTTTGTTAGCTAGATGTTTTCTTATTTTCGTTTGTTTCAGAGGAATTCTATCTCCTATCAATGGGGATGGGATTGGAAATTGTAAATATGCTTTGCTATGCTTTGCTTAAACTGATTTCTCATAGAACTATATTTTTCTAATAAAAAATGAATATGCCTAACCTCTGTAAGTTAGCTTCTTGAATAGTCCCAAGCTGTTATAAATAATTGGCTTATCTAAATTGATGCATTTTACAAGGCCACGTAACTTAACGCTACCAATTTGGGTCCAACTGATTTATGAGTGCTAGAAGGATGGAATTCCCTGGTACTCACGTGTGTGGCTTGGTTCTCAATGAAATCGGTCAGACTTGGTGCAAGAGTAAATTTTAGCTACCCTAAGGCAAAACTTACGGACCCAGTTTGCCTGGTAAAGGAGCGATTTACTCTGAAACCTCTCTGCCCATGGCTGAGCAATTTCTTAGGAAATTGACTTTGCTGACATACTAGCATTAATAACATCAGGCTTAATAACATCTGTGATGAGATGGGTTCCATCATATTGGTTCTCTGCATAGATGATTCCTGCAATGCTAACAAAGTAACTGCTCGTAGGAGGATGGGAGAATGCTCTTCTGAAGGCCTGAGAAGAACATTCCATGATAAGATAGATGGACTTTGTTGTGGCTTATTACAAACCACCAAACCCAAATAACATCTGTTACCCATGGGAAAGGAATGGAGCAGGAAAACTGGACCGTGATTGGATGACACCGTGAGAAGAGGAAGATAAGGGATATGACAGCTAAGCTTGAAAAAGGAACTTTTGCCTATGGACATGGTGATGGTGGAGTAGAGAGGGGACAATGTTAAGGTATATAATTTTTATATAGCCTGAACATAATATGTGTGTGTGCAGAACAAGAATAAGATGATGTCATTCCTTCATCCCTGGCTGATGCAATCCACTGCAATATGAAGATTGCCACACCTGTGTGCTTGAGGTCTCCTCAGACGGTATTGGACCAGACTGATACCAGAATTGTATATAAGAAATGAACACTGTACAGTCTCTCTCTTCTCCTGTATACTGATGTCTGCATGTCATGCTGCTGGTTTGAATACTGAAGTGCTGTATGTATGTATATCCTGTATATATTTTGTAAATACACTGCTGAAAAGAAGTGTCTCTACTCTGCGAGAGACAAGATAAAGTCACAGTCGCACACTCCCTTAACAGAGGTTATGCGCCCAGCAACGTTCCGCTGCGCTGAAAACGGGAGGTGGTGAGTAAATGAAAGAGGAGGAGAGCCTAAGCAGCAGTGATAGTGAGTCAGAAACCAGTTCGTCTGTAAACCTGGGGAAGGGAAGGATACGGAGAGCTGCAAGGATGGCATACAGCACGGGAGGAAATATAGGTGGCCTGGCCATAAATAGACTGAATGAAAATAACTATAGAACATGGGCAGTCAAAGCCGAGATGTTGCTGAGGAAGGAATCTCTGTGGCGTTATGTTAGAGCCCCCCCAGCGCAGCCCAGTGAGGAGGAAGAGGCAGAGCATGAGAGAGCTTTAGCCACGATCATTTTGGCTATTGAAGATTCGCTTCTGACCCACATTCAAGGACCGACAACAGCAAAAGCAGTTTGGGATAAACTAAAAGGCATTTATCAGAGGGAGACGACAGGCACAAAGATTTCCTTTACCAGGAGGTTGTTCCAATGCAGGATGAAACTGGATGAGTGTGCTTCGGAACACTTAAAGAATATGAAGGACATGTTTAATCAACTGCAATTAATGAATGTTGTCTTCCCTCAGGAACAGCGCGTGTATATTTTGCTAAGTTCTCTGAATGATGATTACTCCCTGCTGGTAACAAGTTTGGAAAGCATGCCAGAAACGGAGTTTTCAGAAGAATATGTGACAAACCGAATTCTGCAGGAGGAACAGCATTTAAAACAAAGAATGCTGAACAAAAAAGCAAGCCACGTGCGTGCTGACCACGAGAGACAGAGATACTCTGATGGCAGCGTGCCCAGGAGGCGGGCGGACGGAGAACAAAGAGGAAGAGTGATGATGACGAAAGCCTGTTTCCTCTGCGGATCCACCAATCACATGCAACGGAACTGTGACAAAAGCGGAAGTCTTCCAAGCAACAGAGACTGCAAAAAGAAAATCTCCAAACGGTTTCAACAAAGAGACGACATGAGGCCGGTCTCCTTGGTTACCAGAGGAACGAGGGACAAGGTTCACAGCAAGACAAAAGCAGTGGAGTGGCTGATTGACTCTGGCGCTGTAGGGCACTTGACTAATAACAAAGATTTGTTTTGTCTTTTAGATGAAACCAGCCTCAGAAGTGTGATGATGGCAAATTCACAAGAGACGGCCGTCGAAGGACAAGGAACTGTTTACATTCCTTCGTTGAAAACTGAGATAAGTGGGCTATTTTACGCTCCTGAATTGTCGTTTAATATAATAAGTGTATCAGCGTTGGCTGAGCAAGGTTTCACTGTCACTTTTGAGAAACAGGAGTGTATAATTAAGAAAAATGGTAAAACAGTTGCAAAAGTGAAGCAAGAAAACAATCTGTACATGTTAAAGAGCCAGACACATGAAAGTGCACATATGATACATACAAACAAACCACAACATGATAACTGTATACATTTATTGCATAGGAGGCTGGGTCATGTAAATTTTAGATCATTACAGAAAATGGAACATTTTGCCAGGGATATAAACATAAAGGAATGCAAAAATTACTTGGACTGTGATGTCTGTAAAAGAAGCAAAACGAATGTGGCCCCAAAAGGGAGGAAAAGTGACAGAGTCACAACCATGCCATTTGAATTAGTTCATGCAGATTTAATGGGACCATTTCCTCCATCATTAGGAGGAGCGAAATATGCAATGGTTCTAGTGGATGATTTTACAAGGTTTTCTTATTGTTATACACTAAAATCTAAAACAGAAGTGTTTGAAACATTTAGAAAATGGTTATTTTCAGTAGAGAGGAAATTTGGCCACAAGGTGGCGCAGTTGCAAACGGATCGAGGTACGGAGTTTACAAACACTAGGTTTCAAAGATGGTTAGAAAGTCTGGGAATTAGACATAGAAAAACGAGCCCATATAGCCCATTTCAGAATGGTGTTGCTGAGAGACGGAACAGAGTGTTACAAGAGATGAAAAATGCATTGTTGGCAGACTCTGGGTTGTGTCACGGTCTGTGGAGTGAAGCGATACTAACCTCTAACTTTTTGGTTAACAGAATTTATTCTTCCTCGATAAATGACACACCATATTTCATGTTATACGGTAAGAAACCATGTTTAAAATATTTGAGGGTGTTTGGATGCACGGCATGGGTGCATATCCTGAAACAACTCAGAAGAAAAGGTAAAAATAAAACAAGAAAAATGACATTTGTGGGGTATGAACCCAATTCAAAGGCATACCGGTTTTTTGATGGGGATAGAAGTGTGATAATCTCTAGGTCAGCCAGTTTTAATGCAGGGGAAAACTGGGACCAAGTACACGCAAACTCACAGTTATACATCCCTCTACACGAAAGAAAAAGTCAATTAAGACAGACAGGAACACATAAGCAAGGCGTGGAGTCCTGTGCTGGTGATGAAGAAGGAGGAGCTACTACAGATGATGAAGAAGAAGAAGAAAAAGAAGATAGTGATGAGGAAGAGGAGGAAGCACACACAAGTAGTCAGATAGAAACACACACAAATTCACATGGTCCCAGAAGGTCCCAGAGGGCAAATAAAGGTGTGCCACCCAATAGATATGGAGTGGGTGGTATTACAGTGTGTAATGTTTATATTGAGCCCAGAAACTATAAAGATGTTTTGAAGCTTCCTGATTATGAGAAGAATAAGTGGTTAGAGGCCATGGAGGAGGAGATGAAGTCCATGGAGGAACATCAAGTGTTCACTGAAACCAAACTACCAGCAGAACATAAGGTAATAGGTAGTAAGTGGGTGTTCAAAAGAAAATTGCAAAATGATGGAAAATACAGATATAAAGCGAGATTGGTTGCACAAGGTTTTACACAGAAAAGGTTTATACATTATGATGAGGTATTTTCTCCGACAGTTAGGTCTGAGACATTGAGAACAACGCTTGCCTTTGCTGTCAGTAAAAATTATGTAATTTACCACTACGATATAACAACTGCATACTTAAACGCAGACTTAAAGGAAGAGTTATATATGGCAAAAGCACCGGGTTTTGAGGGTACTAAACCAGAACTAGTGTACAGGCTAAACAAGGCAATTTATGGTTTGAAACAATCTGCTAAAAATTGGAATGATTGTTTACACCAAGTTTTAATGAAACTAGGATACAAGAATGGTCTAGCAGACCCTTGTTTATATACCAAGAAAGTTGGGAATGATTTAAATATACTTCTGGCGTATGTTGATGACCTATGTTTTATAGCAAAAGATCAGAGCCAAGTAGAGTTGTTTGAAAAACAATTAAAAAAGGAATTCAAATTTAAAAATCTAGGACCAATACAAAATTATCTGGGTGTACAAATAAAGAAAACAAAACATGGACTTGAATTAAGTCAAGAACACAAAATAAAACAAATGTTAGAAAAATATTGTATGGGAGAGTGCAAGAATGTGAGTACTCCCATGACAGTGGATTTTCAAAAGGAAGATGAAATAAGTAAAGATTTTGAAAACAAAGAATTATATCACTCAGCAATAGGGAGTCTAATGTATCTAGCGAACTGGACGCGCCCGGACATAGCGGCGTCAGTAAACATACTCAGTAGATATATAGAAAAACCTAGTGAAAAACACTGGCAAGGATTAAAAAGGATTTTTAGATACCTAAAGGGAACATATAATTATCATATAACTTTGCAACCATCAAAAAATTTAAAACTGTCAGCCTATGTGGATAGTGACTGGGCCAACGATGAAAAAGACAGAAAATCTATGACTGGATTTGTCATAAAATTTGGAAGTAATATAGTTGGTTGGAAATCACGAAAGCAAAATTCTGTAGCAATCTCAACTTCTGAAGCAGAGTTTGCTGCATTGTCAGATTTATGCTCTGGATTAATTTGGTACAAACAATTAACAAAAGACTTAAAGTGTAAAACAGATAATGCAATAAAAGTAATGGAAGATAATACCACTTGTATACAAATGGCCAAAACAGATAGAGTAAAAAACAGGAGCAAACATGTTGATATTAAATATCATAACGTAAGGGAAGCTGTAAAAGGAAAACTAATTGAATTAGAATATTGCAAGACTGAAGAAAATATTGCAGACATATTGACTAAACCGTTGTGTGCTCAAAAGCATGAAATGTGTATAGATGTATTGGGAATGTGTAATGGGTTCAGGCAATTTAAAAATTAGGAGGAGTGTTAAGGTATATAATTTTTATATAGCCTGAACATAATATGTGTGTGTGCAGAACAAGAATAAGATGACGTCATTCCTTCATCCCTGGCTGATGCAATCCACTGCAATATGAAGATTGCCACACCTGTGTGCATGAGGTCTCCTCAGACGGAATTGGACCAGACTGATACCAGAATTGTATATAAGAAATGAACACTGTACAGTCTCTCTCTTCTCCTGTATACTGATGTCTGCATGTCATGCTGCTGGTTTGAATACTGAAGTGCTGTATGTATGTATATCCTGTATATATTTTGTAAATACACTGCTGAAAAGAAGAAGCTGTTGTGTTCGTTTATCTGCGCTTTACTCTGCGAGAGACAAGATAAAGTCACAGTCGCACACTCCCTTAACAGACAATATGGAGGAGAGAGGAGACAATATGGCTTAGTATGATCAGTACAATATGGATTAGTTTTTAGAGAGATGTGATTATTAGCTGTAGTAAAATTAATAGAGTAGGATATTTCTTTTACAGGATTTTTCTTTTTACAGGATAATGATGGAATTTGGACTTTTACACTTATTTGGATTATTTTCTTCATTTTGTTTTCCTAATGGATTACCTTTTTGAATTATAGGGGAGGCATCTGTCTTTTTGCCTTCTTAACCCATTTTTACTTGATTTCTTAGACTTTTGGAACTTTTATATTTTTCATGGATTCTTTTCTTCATTACAATTTTGTAACCAACCTGAAAAATGATCATTTGCATGCTTTAGCATAAACTGACTATTTCTTTATGGAATTTTCTATTTTCTTTAATAAAACAATGATTATAAAAATCAATTGGTCTCTTGAACAGTAACTGTCATAGGTCATCCATGATGGTATTGCCTCAGCCAAATTTTACTTAATGAGTCCTTACCTGTGGAACTTAGTATGTCCAAGGACTACAAAACCCACATGGTTTTCTATCTGAAATATCCTAGGGTACAGGAGTGTGCTTATTAGGACAGACTTGTAGGCAGATGTTTGGCTCACACCTTGCTGAGATCCAGGACTCACTCAGCACCATAAGGGTGGGCAAACTCCTAATTACTCTCTGTCCGCCGACTAGGTAACCTCTAGGGGGGACTGTAGAGACAATCGCACCTAAACGCCCTCTCTAGCACAGAGTTCAGCCAGCACCCTGGTTTAACTAGGACCTTTGAGCGATGAAGCAGCTTAGGAGCAGGCTAGAGTGCAAGTGGAGGAAGAACCTGATGGATTATAATTGGATAGCTGTCAGTCGCAACTAACCTTTACATTTGGGTAGTGTGGGTGGCATATAAATAAACAAACAAACAAACAAACAAACAAACAAACAAACAAACAAACAAACAAACAAACAAACAAATAAATAAATAAATAAATAAATAAATAAATAAATAAATAAATAAATAAATAAATAAATAAATAAATAAATAAATAAATAAATAGTCATGTATACTTTGCTAACTGGATAAGCCAAGCTTCAAATCAGCAGGCGGAATTATTCCGTATAGTGCGCGACCTATCCAGAATTGGTCTAAGTGATGCGCCTCCCCCTAGTTTTTCACCAGACCAATTTGCAGCATTTTTCAAACCTAAAGTGGAGGCCATCTGCCAGGACCTCTCTCCTTTTTTAAATACAGTGAGTTGAGCTTAGATGTCCAGCGCTCCGTCTTGCCCGATGACTCTCGATTGCTTTCAGCCTGTGTCACCAGATACTGTGGACAAGGCACTTGATCGCTGTCATGCCACCACTTCCTCCCTTGACCGTTGCCCAGACTGGCTAATCAAAGCAGCCAGGCCTATAACAACGGAATGGGCCACAGCAATAATTAATGGGTCTTTCCTTGAGGGCAGAGTTCCTTCTGCCCTCAAGGAGACAGTCACTAGAACCATAAGGAAGAAACCTAGGTTGGCGGCAGATGAAATTGGCAATTATAAGCCCGTCGCCAATGTTTCTTTCATTAGCAAAGTGGTCAAGAGGGTGGTGGGTGACCAGCTCCAGGCACATTTGGATGAAACAGATGCCCTGGATCCATTTCATTCGGGCTTCAGGCCACACCATGGTACAGAAACAGCATTGGTTGCCTTGTATGATGACCTGTTGAGGGAGGCTGACAGGGGCAAAGTGTCTCTGTTGGTCCTCCTCAGCATCTCAGCGGCCTTTGATAATGTCGACCACAGTATCCTCCTGGGGAGGCTCTCTGAGTTGGGAATTGGTGGCTTGGCATTTGCCTGGTTCCGTTCCTTCTTGGAGGACCGTCCTCAGAAAATACAGCTTGGGCCCATGGAGTCTCAATTGTGGGGTTCCACAGGGGTCGATTATCTCCCTAATGTTGTTTAACATCTATATGAGGCCGCTGGGTGGGGTCATCAGGGGGTGTGGGGCATCGTGTCATCAGTACGCTGATGACACCCAGCTCTCCATCTCCTTTTCACCAACTGCAGGAGATGCCATTCTGTCCCTTCAGCACTGCCTGGAGGCTGTACTGCAATGGATGCAGGAAAATGGGCTGAGTCTGAACCTGGACAAGATGGAGGTTCTGAGGGTGGGTGCCCCCACAGTAGGTGGTTTGGAAAACTCTCTCTTTGGGAGGGGGTGACTCTTGCCACCAAGAGTGGGGTTTGCAGCTTGGGGATCCATCTGGACCCAGTGTTCACTATGGAAACTCAGGTGGCATTGGTGGTCCATACCTCCTTCTTTCACCTTCGGTGGATAGCCCAACAGCGACCCTATCTTGATGTTGGGGCACTCACTACCTTGGTGAATGCACTCGTAATCTCAAGATTAGACCACTGTAATGCACTCTACGTGGGGCTACCTTTGAGGCTGATGCGGAAACTCCAAGTGGTGCCGAATGCAACAGCCAGACTCCTTAGTGGAGTGAGAAAATACCATCACATCTACTCTGGCCGCACTGCATTGGCTGCCCATTCAGTTCCACATTGACTTCAAAGTTTTGATGTTTACGTATAAAGCCCTAAATGATTTAGGGCCTCGATATTTCATGGAATGCCTGCTCCCACCAAGATCTACCCACATCACTCGATTGAGTCAGTAGGTGAGGCTGAGGAGCCTGATGCTGAGGGAGGCCTGAAAGGGAAAAAAAAGAAATTGGGCCTTCTCAGCAGTGGCTCCTCGCCTCTGGAACAACCTCCCTCCAGAGATTCGTGCGGCCCCGTCGTTGGGTATTTTTAAGACCCAACTAAAAACTTGGATGCTTAAGCAGGCCTTCCCTCCAGTTAATATTTAATTCTTTTTTCCTCACTTATCTTTTGTTATCTTTGCATCTTGAAGAATCTGTTTATTGTTTATTGTTTTATAATTTTTTTAGTTTGGTATATGTATATGTCATTCTTTATTTGTTTGGAAGCCGCCTAGAGTGGTTGCAATGACCAGATAGGCGGGGTATAGAATAAATAAATAAATAAATAAATAAATAAATAAATAAATAAATAAATATGCCAATCACTCTTTTAACTGAGGTGTTGGAGCCAAATCAATTGTACTTTTATTGTGGCAATTCAACAGTATAGGATCAGCACAGTAGCTTAGCAAGAGAGTGTCAGCGATCAGCTCCCCAAGAGGATGCTTGACCGGTCGGACAGAGTAATCAGGAGTTTGTACACCCTAAAATGTGCTGAGAGAGTCCTAGAGGCGTGTTCAACACCCCTTATTACAAGTCTGCCCTAATAAGAACACCCTTGAACCTGAGGATATTTCTGATAGAAAACCATGTGGGCTTTGTAGTCATTAGACTTACTATGCACCACAGGCAGGACTCCTTAAGTATGGTAGGCCTACACAGCACCATCAGATGACCTTATACGAGATTACTGTTCAGGAAACCAATTGATTTTTATAATCATTGTTTTATTATAGAAAAAAAGTGAATTCCATAAAGAAAAGTCAGTTTATGCAAAAGCAAGCAAATAAGCATTATGCTGGTCAATTACAAAATTGTAGTGAAGTAAAGAAATCATGGAAAATATACAAGTATTCAAAAATAGTAAAAAGAATTCAAAAATCCAAGAAAACAAATAAAAACAAGTTCAGAAGGCAATTAAGAAAAAGCCTTCCCTCTAGTTCAATCAGGTAGTCCATCAGGAAAAACAAAATAGTCCAATTAGATAAGAAAAGGTCCAAAGTCCATCATTATCCTGTAAAAAAAATACTGTACAAAAGAAAAAAATCCTGTAAAAAAAATATCCCATTTTGGTAATTCAGTCATATTGTCCTTAGAATAGTCCATGAGTGCGTGTGTGTCACCAAAAGTAATCCATACATGTCTCTGGGATAATCCATGTGTGTCATAAGAGTAGGCCATGAGTGACATTGTCCATAGGCAAAAGTTCCTTTTTCAAGAGTAACTGGCAAATCCTTATCTCCCCCTTCTCACGGTGTCATCCAATCACAGCACGTCGTTAGACAAACAGTCCTGCTGTACCATCTGACTTCCTTCACATGGGTAACAGATGTTATTTGGGTTTTCAGTGGTTTCGCTATGAGTCACAACAAAACCCATCTATCTTATCATAGAATGTCCTTCTCACGCTCTCAGAAAAGCATTCTCCCAACTCTCACTAGTAACACTCTGCCAGCATTGCAAAAATCATTTAAGCAGAGAACCAAGATGGAATCCCTCTTGCATTATTTACCTTCTACATAGCCATCTACATACATAAGCTATCTTCAGTACACGATCTACTACATACACAAGCCATCTTCAGTACATGAACTTAACCATATAACCCATCTCATCACTTTCACTCTATTCTTAGAAGAAGTTTCATGCAGAGGAGTGAACTGCCATAGATCCATTGCATTTACACATGCATCATGCTTTACTAGAAGTTCAGTTATTATTTTTCTTAGGGGTACTGCTTCAGGGTATCTAGTGGCATAATCTATAATAGATATGATGAATTTATTTCCGTGTCTAATCACTTTGGGTAAGGGTCCCGCTATGTCCAAATGGGTTGAGATCACTGGTAATGGGCATAGCTTAGCCCTTGTCTTGTCATTTCCAGTACCTTGTTTTTGGCAAGTATCACAGCTTTGTCGATATTGTTTAACTTGCTTCCCCATCCCTGGCCAATAAAAGTTCTGAGCCACTCTTTGCTTGGTGTGAAAGATGCCCATATGTGCACGAAATACATCTTTGTGTGCCTTTTCTATAATCTTTTCTCTGTATTTAACAGGGACAATTAGCGGTTTGTGGGGTCCTCTCCCCCCCATGAGGAGTCATTAAAACCTCTCTATATAATAAATCTTTTTCCACACAATACCTCTCTGGGTGTTCAGGGGTCAGTGGAATGGGATTCTCATTAACTTTTCCAAAGCAATTATTTAATGTAATATCTTCCTTCTGCCCCTTAATAAAGGAGGAACTATTAGGATTGTTCATTAGCACTAAATTAGCTGTCTCTCTCATTTGAGGCTGTTCACCTAAAGTGAACACGATAGTTTCAGCGCTTCCCTCAGAGGATTCAATTTCCCTCTCCTGACAGCAGGTTACTATTAAAACACTATGCACATGCTTCACTAGATCTAAACCAATCAGATAAGGAGCTGGGACCTTATCTGACACTACTACTTTCCATATACCAGGCCATCCATTATAGTTCACAGATATTTTGGCCATAGGTAGGACCAACAAATCAGAACCGATCCCTTTAATGGAGTTATCATGTTCAATAATGTTTTCCTCAGGTATTCTATCTGGGTGGCAAATAGTTATTTGTGAGCATGAAAATGTAAGGCCTAGTTATTTTATATCATTGATAAAAATCTTTTCATTTGAGTTTTCTAGTAAAATAGGATAGCACTTGATTAAATAACATTGTATCACTCTGGCTTCAGGCATTTCTGGGCTCTCTGCCAAGTCTGTTTCCTTAACAGCAGTGCAGCTGTTAGACCATTCAGCTGCCTCAGAAGACTGAAGGCAAAATACTTTTTTAGGCTGACTAAAAAATTTTTCCTTTTGAAATTCAAATTGGGCCCAAAGCTGTCCTGGTTTATCACAAGCATAACATTGTTTATTTGCCTTATGCTCAGCATAAAAGGATTAAATAGTTTTCCCCTCAGAACTATTTGATTTCAGGGAATGAGGGTGTCACATTTCCAGGGGTTTCAACAGCAGAGTCCGATAAGCCAGTCCAGTGTCAGAAGTTCAGAGAATGCAAAGCCAGTATCAAAATGCCAAAGCCAAATCACAAACCGTAATCTGAGGTCAGGGTCCAAAGCCAAATCACACAACATAGTCCAGGGTCAGAGTCCAAAGCCAAGGGTCTGGAGAACAAGGTTCAAGGTAGTCAGGAGTGTGGATGCAAGCCAGATATTTGACTTGTTGTTTCCACAAGCTTGCCAGTGTCTGGGTGCAGATGTTATAGCAACAGCAGCTGAGTCAGGCGGAGCCGGAGCTCAGAAGGCGGGGGTCACTTCTAGACTGCTCGTCAGTGCTCAGAGGCTATCGCTTCAGCTTTATTTCCATTTGGAGGCACCTTTGCAGAGACTCCGACTAACCCTGTTTCATCTGGAGGTAACTTAGAGGAGTTTCTGGGAACTGGGGACTAGAGACTGCTGCAGTAGGTCTGGACTGTATGCCTGGAAACTGTGGTTGCTGAGGGTGTCTGCGAGGAGCGTTGGAATGCTGCACCATGTTTAACACCCGGAGAGTAACCCTTTCTTCACCTTCCCTCTCCTCAATCTGTTTTTGGTGCCTCAATGACGAAGTTATCACAGCTGGCTCTCAAGGTTGGACAATGGCAGGCTTCCTTCCAGCTTCAGCAGTAGTGACTCTGATTCTGTCTATGAGTTTCTTTGTGAATGCTGTATCCACCATTAAGATCTGGGAGCCTTGCTCTTGCTCTAAAACTCGTATACCAACATCACCATTAATACCACCAGGACGATTAACATCAAAAAGGACAAGATTACATAGTAAAGGAGGACAGTTCAGAAATATATGTTGGGGGACAATCACTGTGGGATTTTTATAATTGTTTTTTCCCTTTTCCTTTTCCTTTTATTGTTAATATGTAATCCTTTAATTTAATTGGTATTAAGTTTATATTACAATTGGGTTATGCATTTTTATTATATGCTTATTAAGTAAATTATATAATTTGATTGCACCATTTTCTGTTAATTTTGATATTTTGATTTTGTATTTATTTCTCAATTGTTTTTTTCTCTTTTACTTTTTCCCCTTTTCATCTTTTTTTTTGTTCCTTTTCCCTTCTTTCTCCCTGATATGGATTAGAAGGCCTGCCCCCCCAGCGAGGGGCCTTTTAAGATCTCTGTGACTACGGGTAATGGGAGGTATAGCGTCGGCGCAATCCCTACTCGTGTTAGAAGAACAAGGAACAGATGTTTGAAGGCTGTTCATTGTTCTGAGACTGTGACCAACCCCCAATATCGAGGTAACCAGTTCAGCCAGCCTTCCACTCTATCCCTGCTGCTGTTGAATGCCAGGTCTGTGTCCAATAAATCCCAGGTAATTTGTGACCTTATCCTGGAGGAGGACGCAGACCTGGCATGCATAACTGAGACGTGGATTGGTGGGGAGGGGGGTCCTCCCCTGGCTCTCATCTGTCCGCCCAGTTATGCCGTCCAGCACCAGGGTAGACTGGAGGGGCGAGGGGGGAGTAGCCATTGTGTATAAACTCAGCTTACAGGTTACCAGATGCTCCTCGGTGGTAAGGCCGGGTCTAGAGGCACTCCACGTGTCGGTTGGGGCCAGGGATGGAATTGGGATTTTGCTGTGTTATCGCGCTCCCTGTAACCCAGCGATTTCCCTTCCGGAGCTGGCCAACTTTGTCTCCGCGGCACTGTTGGGATCCCCAAGGCTTCTGGTCTTGGGTGATTTCAACGTGCATGCCAGGGCAGAGGTTACCGGGCCAGTTCTTGAGTTCCTGGAAACCATGGCTTCCTTGAACATGTCCCAACATGTAAACGGCCCCACCCATGTGGGTGGCCATACGTTGGACCTGGTCTTTTCCACCAACTGGAGCGAGTGTGGTCTGGTGGTGACCGACCTTGTGTCGCTCCCCTTGTCATGGTCAGATCACCATCTGGTAAAATGTAAGTTTTCCATGGCTCTCCCCCCTCGCAGGGAGCAGGGACCTACTTTCATGGTCCGCCCTCGAAGGCTGCTGGATCCGGTTGGATTCCAGGATGCCATGAGAGGGGTCACGGCTGACCTGGCTAGCGCTCCTGTTGACGCTCTGGTTGACAGCTGGACCATGGCTGCCACCAGGGCCATAGACATGATCGCGCCTAAACACCCTCTCCGTCGCAGAATGCACCCGGCGCCTTGGTTTAACCAGGAGCTCCGAGCGCTGAAGCGACATAGGAGAAGGCTAGAGCGTAAGTGGAGGAAGGACCCGATGGATTATAATTGGATAGCTGTCAGGGTCACAACTAACCTTTACCTCTCTAAAGTGAAGGCTGCTTGTCGAACTTACTTCGCTAACCGGATAAGCGAAGCGTTCAATCAGCAGGCGGAGTTATTCCGTATAGTGCGCGACCTATCTGGAACTGGTCTTGGTGATAGGCCTCCCCCTAGTTTCTCACCTGACCAGTTTGCAGCCTTTTTAAAATCTAAAGTGGAGGCCATCCACCGGGACCTCTCTCCTTTTTTGAACACAGTGAGTCGAGCAGAGATGTCCAGCGCTCCGTCTTGCCCGGTGATTTTTGACACCTTTCAGCCTGTCACGCCTGATTCGGTGGCCAAGGTGCTTGATCGCTGCCGTGCCACCACCTCCTCCCTTGACCCTTGCCCGGCCTGGCTAATCAAAGCAGCCAGGCTGATAACAACTGAATGGGCCACTGTAATAATAAATGGGTCTTTCCTTGAGGGCAGGTTTCCTTCTGCCCTCAAGGAAACACTCATTAGGCCCATAAGAAAGAAACCTAGTTTGGCGGCGGACGAAATTGGCAATTATAGGCCCGTCGCCAACGTTTCTTTCATGAGCAAAGTGGTGGAGATGGTGGTGGCCGACCAGCTTCAAGCTCACCTGGAAGAAACGGATGCCCTGGATCCATTTCAGTCGGGCTTCAGGCCGCGCCATGGAACAGAGACAGCATTGGTCGCCCTGTACGATGACCTACTGAGGGAGGCTGACAGGGGAAAAATTTCTCTGTTAGTCCTTCTCGACATCTCAGCGGCCTTCGATACCGTCGACCACGGTATCCTCCTGGGGAGGCTCTCCGAGCTGGGAATTGGTGGCCTGGCGCTTGCCTGGCTCCGTTCCTTCTTGGAGGACCGTCCCCAGAGAGTACAGCTTGGGGAGAGTGTCTCGGCCCCGTGGAGCCTCAATTGTGGGGTTCCACAGGGGTCGATTATCTCCCCAATGCTGTTTAATATCTTCATGAGGCCGCTGGGTGGGGTCATCAGGGGATGTGGAGTGTCGTGTCATCAGTATGCGGATGACACCCAGCTCTACATCTCCTTTACTCCAATTGCAGGTGATGCCGTCCTGTCCCTCCAGCGCTGCCTGGGGACCGTACTGGAGTGGATGCAGGAGAACGGGCTGAGGCTGAACCCGGACAAGACGGATGTCTTGAGGGTGGGCGCCCCAACTGTTGGTGGCTTGGGCGACTCCCTCTCGTTTGGGTGGGTGACTCTTGCCACAAAGAGTGGGGTTCGCAGTCTGGGGATCCACCTGGACCCGGCGCTCTCCATGGAGACTCAGGTGGCGTCCGTGGTCCGCACTGTCAGCAAACACGGGTTCGAAAACACACGTGTAAGCCTGGACAGAGAGCAATCAGGAGTTTGCACATGCTAAAATGGGCTGAATGAGTCCAAATTCAGCTAGCCATGCTACAACACTCCTTCTCACAAGTCTGCCCACATAAGAACACCCTGGTACTCTCAGATATTATTGTGAAAAGGTCAAGTGGGCTTTGTAGTCCTTAGACTTAACTTGCACCACTGACAGGACTCTAAGTAAGCTAGGCCGAGGCAGCACTCTCAGATGACCCTATGACAAGTGTACTGTTCAGAAAACCAATTGAGTTTTATAATCTTTATTTTATTAAAGAATAAGCATGTTACTAGGTATCAAAGCCAAATTAAATCAAAATAAATAAACTAGCATTGTGCTGTTTAGTTACAAAGATGTAGTGAGGCAAAGAAAACATGAAAAATAGAAAAGTGTTCAAAAACCTTATAAAAACACAAAAAGCCATTAAAAAGAATAAAAACAGTTCCAGTCCAGGAAATCATTAGTAAACACAAAATAATCCAAGTAGGTAATAAAAAGGCTATAGTCCTCAGTGATACTGTAGAATAAAAACCCCTAAACAAAAGTAAAAATCCATTATATGTCCCATAGTCCTTAGAAAAGTAAAATCCAGTAAATATACCATAGTCCTTACAAAATTACAAGAGCATAGTCCATATGGAGTATTCCAAGAAAAGAAGTTCATAAAGAATATACCATAGATCAGTCCATAGAAAATAGTCCATGTACAGTCCTTAGGAAAAATCCCATCAATCCAAAAGTAATCCAGCAAAGCATAGGAACCAGTCCATGTAGGTAGGCCACTAGTCCGTCTCGAAAGACGAATGACTGAAAGGTCGGTCTTGGAAAGACAATGTCCATAGGCAAAAAGTTCCTTTTTCAAGAGTAACTGGCAAGGGTTTAATGCACCTTCCCACGATGTCATCCAATCAGAGTTCGTTACTAGGCAAACAGTCCTGTTGCACCACATGACTTCTTTCTCATACGCACCAGATGTTATTTGGTTACGGTGGTTTATCAAAGAGTCACAACAATTCCCATCTATCTAATCACACAGAGTCCTTTCTCAGGCTCTCAGAATAACATTCTCTCGGCTCGCCTAGAAAACAACTTGTCAGCATAGCAAAGATACTTTATACAAAGAAACAAGATGGAACCTCTCTGGCTCATTTCATAATTAGAAAACCCATATGCCTTAAAAGATTTTAACTCAAAAACCCATCTCATCACACGCACCGCCTTTTTTCATCTCTGGCGGATAGCCCGGCTGTGACCTATCTCGATGTGGGGGCGCTCACCACCCTGGTCCATGCACTCGTAATCTTAAGATTAGATCACTGTAACGCGCTCTACATGGGGCTACCTTTGAGGCTGACGCGGAAACTCCAAGTGGTGCAGAATGCGGCAGCCAGACTCCTAAGTGGAGGTCGAAGATACCATCACATTTCTCCTATTCTGGCCGAGCTGCATTGGCTGCCCATTCGGTTCCGCGTTGACTTCAAAGTTCTGACGCTTACGTTTAAAGCCCTAAACGGTTTAGGGCCTCGATACTTGGCGGAACGCTTACTCCCACCCAGTTCTACCCATGTCACCCGAGTGAGTCAGGAGGTGAGGCTGAGGAGCCTGATGCCGAGGGAGGCCTGGAAGGAAAAGACAAGAAACCGGGCCTTCTCGGCGGTGGCTCCTCGCCTCTGGAACAACTTACCTCCTGACATTCGCGCAGCTCCCTCGCTGGGTATTTTCAAGAAACAACTGAAAACATGGATGTTCAGGCAGGCCTTCCCCCTTTCTACCTAATACCTTCTTTTTCTGTTATAATATATCCCGTTTCTAGCCATCTTTGGGAAAAAAAATTTATTCTATCTTTTAATTTATGTAAATTATTAGTTGTGATGTGGTTTGTTATATGTTTATTTTTAAAGTGCATGTTGTAAGCCACCTAGAGTGGTCACAATTGACTAGATAGGCGGGGTATAAATGAAATAAATAAATAAATAAATAAATAAATAAATAAATAAATAAATAAATAAATAAATAAATAAATAAATAAATAAATAAATAAATAAATAAATAAATAAATAAATAAATAAATAAATAAATAAATAAACATATCATCCTGCTAATACTCAGGGCTGCTTGACCTGTTGTTCCTATGGGGAGCATTCATGCGGGCTTTGGATCTCCATGTCAAGAGTCCTTATCGAAGCTTGTCCCTTACCCTGGCTACTGGGGGAGGAGAATCTAGCGGTGATTTAGCAGTCTGTGATTCTGATTGCCTAGCATTCTCCTCAGCTGAAATTAACCCCTCAGATTCCAGCTCTTCTTCAGCAGAACTCATGGCAGAGTTTCTCTTTAAAATGGCTTTCCTTAGCTTGAGTCTGACTGAGATAATTTCCACTTGACTGGGATACTCTCCTATCATTGTCCCATCCTTTTCTACCAATTTTACCTCAGAGAATTGAGGATCTCTGATCCCACTAATAGAACCAGCATATTCAGATGCTTATAGCACATTTTAGGATCCTTATCCTTCATAGGATAACGTTACTCCCCTAGTAAAATCGAATAAAATTGTTGTAGTCCAAACACATTTTTCATTTGGTCTAAGGTAGTGACATGTTCACATTCCAGCCATTTATTAAGATACTGGTTTAACCTTGCTTCAAGCTTGGCAAAAGTCTCCTCAGGTTTCTTTGAAATTGATCTAAATTTATTTCTCAAGGTGCTCTGAATTAATCCCAAATCAGGAATACACCATCTTTCTATAAGCCCCAAAATCTCTAGCTTGCGCCAGAGGCATCTGTGAATAGATATTAGATAACACTCCACTTATTTGTGATCTTAAAATTATCATCCTCTCATCATCTTTAACCTCAAAGTCCCAACAAGCTCTCTCAAACAAAATCAGGAAAGGTTCAGGACAATCCCCAACTCAATATTAGGGAAATTTCTTTAGGTTGATTTTTGAGACATTTCCCACACTGGAATTATTATTATTAATATTATTATTAATATTTTGAGCAGCTCATTCCAATTTCTTCATCTTTATTTGAATTGCATTTCCCTTTCCCTTTCTCTTTCTTTAATTTTTTTCTCCCTCTTTCCAATTCTAGCTCAAATTCCCTTTCCTTTTCTCTTTCTTTAATTTCTATTTGGCTGAGTTTGTATTCTTGTTCTAGCTTCCATTTTTCAAATTCCTAGGAGCATTGAATATTTTCTGCTTCTGAGGCAATCAATACTGGTCCCTCGGTTTGTTCATCCCTTTGAATTTGAGGATTCCCATTTTCCTCAGCACTCTGGGACTCAACTTGTGCCTCCATAACTAACTTTTTACTTTGTTTGGGCAGTATAAACAATACAATTTCTTATTAAACTGGACTGATTCTTTTCCATCACAAAAGCCAAAAGTACAAGCCCTTTACTTCTCTTTTAGTGGCTCTTTCAAAGCCCTGTGTGGAAAGATCGAAAAAACTGTGAATGTTCAGCCTCAAGAAAAGAAGACTGAGGGGAGATCTGATAGCACTTTTTGAATACTTGAAAGTGAGTCATACAGAGAAAGGGCAGGTTTTGTTCTTGATCATCCCAGAATGTAAGACACATAATAATGGGCTCAAGCTACATGATGCCAAATTTAGGCTAAATATCAGGAAAAATGTCCTAATTGTTAAAGCTGTAGGACAATTGTTATTTTTAGATCATATACATCTTACACAATATCTATATGTATTGTTAGAAACTGAATATATCATTGATTTAGTTCATTTATACATGTATTGAGTGCATGGGAAGAATGTGTGGGATTATATCTGAAGGCACCAGCCCAGTAAACAGGAAAAGGACTGTTTGTCCTCCTGATAGTGAGGAAAGAACATCTGGTGAAACAGGCCTTGGGTGATAACAAGATAATGTTTGGATTATGTTTCCTTATTTTATTGATGTTTTTAATTTTATTGCTTTTTTGGACTGTAAACTGCCCAGAGTAGATTCATCTAGATGGGAAGTATAAAAGCCAAATAAATAAAATAAATAGATAATAAATATAAATGAATAATGTTAGAAGGAAACACCCTGAACAAAAGAAATTCAAAAGATAAAGTGGGTGAAGAGTGAAGAATATGAAAAACACTTGATGTATGGCTGTGGCATGATTAGCAAGATGCAGAGTGGAAATTTACTTGGCTTTAGTGAACAGCTAATATAAACCTGGCTAAGTCAAATATCTCTCTGTTTGACTTGTGAGCAAGCTGTTACATTGTTCCAACACCCTGTTCATAGTTTGATTGCCTATGATTTGGGGCTAGATGAGTAGGGATGAGTGTGTATAATTGTTAAGAATGATCAAACTTTTGATAAAACTAATCTACCTGTATCTTCACTGGCATCTATTGAGTCCTTTAAATGAGAAATTCCTAATATACATTTGATTACAGTTAATGGTAAAGAATGCCAATATTCTGGATTCAGGGACTCTTACTAGTTGCTTTTGTGAACTGCAAGGTTGAGATTGGCTGTACCCAGATCTGGAAATGGTTAAGGTATTTGGCAAAGTTAAATGAAATAAAGCATCTTCTGGAAGTAGTGTTTCACAAAAGGAGCCAGCCTTGAGGAGAGACAGGCCTTGGGCAGGCAATTGTTACCTAAGACAAAGATGATACTATTTCCTAAGGAAAACAATAGTGCTTGATGGGATTTGTTGGCCAGTGAATGATATGCCTGTTAGGAAACCATACTGACCAGCACTCCCAAAGTTTTGGGAGAAGACTGGTATAAACTTTTTTTAAGGGCCTTTATATTATAGAACAGGGAAAAGGTCAAGAGACACTCAGCCTGCATGGTTTTAAGTGTGCATGAACAGGCACAAGTATTGGCTCAGCTTTACAAGTAACAAAGAATGTGTCATCAGATTTAGAAAAAAGATTAGCTAAGGAAAAAAAGGATTACCATCTGACAATGGATCAATTACTAGAAAAAGGAGACAAATTGAGGGAGTTGATGGGAGAATAACAGCAAGCACCAGTTAGTCACTATGAGTTGGAGGAATCTAACAAGAAAATTTTGGAACGAACTGCCCAGATAAAAGTTTGAAAAACAATGATGGGATGGAGAGGGAACCAAAAGAAGATAAGATGTGCTAAATTAGTGGTGTCTTCAGACCCTTGTGATGAGTTTGATTTCTCATGCTGTGAGGATGATTGTGCAATCCTGTAACAGTGCCTCAAACCAAGGTAGTTATGGAACAAAGTACACAGTATATGGGAAATGATGAAAGAAAGGTTACTGAAACATGCAGAAAGGTCTCAGGCTTAAGTTGAGAGAATAAAAAGTTAGTTTGGTACCAGTAAAAGGTCTGTTAATTTTTCTCAATTATGCAGAAGCCTGGGGAGTTACCTGAGACTTATTTTCGATGAGCAATAGGGGGCTTATATTTTTTAGGTATAATAGGTCTGCAGACATGCCAGTTTCTCTGGAGGTTATGGGTGCCTCTACAGATAATACTGAGATTGTATGCATGCCTTTTGATGAGATGATTTACCAGTAGTGACAGGCATTGGGGGTGGTATCATCAGATTTTCCAGGAAATGGAATGAGTAAGGAAAAATTGGCAGAGATTTAGAATCAGTTTGTGGGCTTAATGAAACCAGAAGAACATGGAAAGGTTAAGATGATTTTGACCACTGTCCCTTCAGTGCCAATGATGCCCCCAAACTACAGCAATCAGGAGGCATATTGGTCTGAAAGAGGAATAGGCAGCCATGGAAGAGGGGGAGTGAGGGGAGGAGGCATGAATACCAGCGGGGGAAATCCAAGGGCAGAGATATGGGGAATGCTGATGGAAGTGGGGGTTGAAATTACTCTTCTGGATGGTGCTCCCTTTTGGGAAAACTTCAGGAAGTTATTCAGAGGAAGGAGGCAGATGATGGAGGGAAAATGAAGAAAGTACCGATACAGTGTGTCAAGAAGTTGGAAAAGGCTAAGCCAGAGGAACTGGTTAGTTATCATGAACCGTGGAGTGAACTCCATGCTTTGAAGGAAGGTTGGAGGAGAGTCCTAAGCATTAACAATTTTGATAATTTGAAACTGGTTTGGCAGTATAGGGGGAAATTGGAGCTGGTTTCTGAAGGGGATAATAGATTGTATTGTAGAATTGCTATCAATAATGGAAACGTGTTCAAAGCATTAATGGACAGTGGAGCAACTACATGTGCAACTAAATACTGGATTCCAGGGGCAAAGAGGGGGAAACCTGTAGCTGTTGAGAGTGTCTCAGGGGTTAGAGTACAAAGACCAATGTTTGTGGCTTTTATGAATTGGAAGGAAAAAAATCATAAAGTGTATTTCATCTGGAACCGAGGTTTGGGGAGGAGATGATATTGGGTATGGATTTCTTATTGGATAATGCTAATGGTATGACCCATATAGTTATAGAAGAACGTACATCTGGTAAAAAATTATTCTGTAAAAGCAACTCCTTACATCAGGAACATAAGCATGCATGTGGAAAGCATAAACTTGCCATGGTAGAAATAACAGGACATACTGTGCCACCACAGAAATAGTATCCCTTGCCTAAGGAAGCAGAGAAAGGGATTGGTCAGGTTATAGAAACAATGAGAAAGGAAGTCTTTATATGTCACAAGGTTAGTCCTTTTAATAGTTCGGTGTGGTCTGTCAAAAAGGCAAATGGTAATTCTTAGTGTGGTGGTGGATTTTATGGAAATTAATAAACATATCGTACCAATGACATTGATAGTTTCCAATATTGTTGAGGTTTTGTCTAAAGCAGGGGCTACAGTTAAATGGTATAGTGTTATAGATTTAACAAAAAAATTTACACTGCATCTGCACCTCAATAGTCAAGAGATTTTGCATTTACTTTTAGGGGTACCCATCTCACGTTTGAGAGGGTCCCTCATGCCACGCCCATGATAGCCCTTGAATCTGTAACTGAAATCCTTGATAAGTTTATTGACATCTGACTGCATACTATCAATTATGTTGATAATATTTTGATATTCGAGGAGTCTAGGGAATAATTAGAAAAATACAGAGGAGGTCTTACAATTGATACAGAAGACAGAGTTTAAAGTGAATTAGGACTGTGATAAGATTCGTAAAGAGTTTTTGGTGGTCCTGAATTGTACACAGAGGCAGATGGAGTTTGATTATCAGAAACACAATGATTTTTATTCAACTCTAACATAGGTGTGTATATCACAACTTCAGTGGGCATAAACAAGTCCCAATCATTTAACTGTTTTCCTACTCTACTGAACTGGTCATAAACATAGTCTCTCTTTAGTATTGGGGTGCCGGTCCAAGCCTCTCTTTGCCTGTTGGCTTCCTCAACGGCACACTCCTCAACGCGCATATAGTGCCATAGCACAGATGGTGGGCCCAATCCCCCTTGGCTGGTGGTTTGTTGTAGGTGGGATCCAGCCCACACCACCTTCTTCCAGGAACCGCGTCCCCTCAGGAACACCACCACTGTCCATTCTGTTGCCTCTCTCACTGTGACACCTCCTGTGCTGGACACTGGATCGGGTAACAGTACTCCGACTTTCAGGTTTGGAAAATCCTTTAGCAGGTCATCTATCTCCTTTGACTTCATCTCTGACTTCATCTCCTCCTTCATCTTATCTCTTCCGTTAACTACTTAAAAATCTAGTTCCCTTTTTTATATCCTCCTCCCAGACATCTAACCACTGCTCCTCCCCTTTCCCCTTTCCTTCTTCAGACAAACAGACCTCTATCTTAACCCTTTCCTGATTGCTTTTCCCCTTTGATTTGTCCCCTGTGATGAACTTGTTTAGGAAAGTTAAATAGTGATTTACTTTATAGGTACAAAGTTAGTCTGGAAAAATCCTTTTGATTTCTGTGTGTGAGTTAGAGAGGTAAAATTTCCAAGGACGGTTTCTTTTGCAGTTTGCAAACTCTGTGCACCTCAAGGTGACCTTTATCTTGTAACCAAGCAACTATCTTAGCCCAGAAGGAGCAAGGACATAACTCTTTAGTTAAGATTTATGGGAAGGCGAAAAGAAAAAGAATTCCAGCATGAGAGGAGAGGAGTTTTTCCAGCACATAAAGAGAGTTAGAAGATGGATGTCAGAAGAACTTTATTTTTGAAAAGGACAGTAAGACTGACTTCTACTTAATAGAATCTACAGTTTTGTTGAAAATGTAATTTTATTGGAATTGGAGAGAAGGTCAGCCTTCCTCTAATTATAATAGTTAGTGGTTTGTTTTTTTCATTTTTTATAGAGGAATTCTGCCTTTTGGTGATGGCTGAGGTTGGAAATACAGTGGGGTCTTGACTTACGAACGGCCCGAGTTACGAACATTTTGACTTACGAACCGCTCTCATAGGAAAATATTGACTTGACTTACGTACTTAGATTTGAGTTACGAACTGAAAAAAACTGAAAAAAACAACGTGGGAGGCAGGGAAAGTCCAAAATTTGAAATTTCAGTTAACTGTTGGCCAGTGAAAAGTGCCTGTCTGCTTCCTCACTCCTCCCAGCATTTAGAGAGTGAATTGGGAGACAGTCTTCAGACTGCCTGGTACTGCCTGGACTGTATTTTCCCTGCCTTCCCTGAACCTTTCTTGACCTAAGAAAAAAAGAAACAAAATATCCCCCTCTAGTCGTCGAAGGCGGAATAGCAGCCTCCCATTAGTTTCTATGGACGGAAAAGAGCAGATACGGATCAAATGGTTTTCAATGCATTCCTATGGGAAATGCAGATTTGACCTGAGAACTTTTTGACTTGAGAACCGCCTTCCAATACGGATTAAGGTCTCAAGTCAAGACCCCACTGTAATTGATTATGGAAATATGTAATGTTTTGCTTGCTTAAACAAATTTCTTTCTAATCTTTATATTTTTCTAATAAAATTATAAAAATACTAAATGTCTGGAAGTTGGCTTCTTGGATAGACCATAAGCTACAATAGTTAATTGGCTTATTTAGATTGATGTGCTCAATACGGCCACGTTTACTTAATGCTACCATTTGGGTCCTACATATTAAAGACTGCTAGGAAGATTAGATTCCCTAGAACTCCTGTAAGTGCTTTTGTTCTTTCTTAAATCGGGTCAGACTTGGGAGAAAGAGTATTCAGCTGCCCTAGGGTAAAATTAATGGACCCAGTTTTGCCTGGTAAAGGAGCTGATCATTCCGGACCGTCTCTGTCTTGTGTAAAAGCAGTTTCTCAGGAAACTTGGCTTTTAGGGCATCCCTCTCTTCTCCTTTCCCTTTAGAGTCCTTTCCTTCTGGAGGAGATGGCACACTCAAGTTCTCCTGTTCTTCACACGCCCCCCCAGACAAGTGATCTGTCTTCTCCGGAACATTTTCTTGTGGGTTGTCTTGTTGGGAAAAATAGTCAGCGTTAGTGTGTTTGACTCCCTTTCTATAACATACATTGAAAGCTTAGGTTTGCAAACTCAGGTACCATCTGAGGGTTAGTGTCTTTCGTTCTATTTAACCATTGTAAAGGGGCATGATCCGTAACTAAGGTAAAAGGATCTCCTAATAATTAATATTTCAGAGAATGAATAGCCCACTTGACAAGCATAGGGTTCTTTCTTGATCGTGGAATATCTTTGCTCTCTTGAGGATAGTTTCTTACTAATATACATAATAGGATACTCAACCCCTTCTCTTATCTGGATCAATACCGCTCCTAATCCTCTGTTAGACGCGTCTGTCTGTAACACAAAGGGTATGAAAAAATCTGGGGCATATCTACAAGGTAATTTGTTTAACACTCTTTTCAATGTGTTGAATGCTCTTTGTTTGATTATTGTCCATTTCAACATTCTGTTCGCTCTCTTTTTTGTCAAATCTGTAAGAGGGGCGGCTATCTCAGCAAAGTAGGGAATGAATTGTCTGTAATACCTGGCCAGTCCTAAGAATTTTTGTATTTCCTTTTTGTCTCTAGGAACCTTCCATTCCATGATTTTTTCTACTTTGTCTTTCACCGCTTGGATCTTGCCTTGTTCTACTTGGAAACCTAGGAATTTCACCCCCTTCTTAGCAATCTTACATTTTTTCCTAAGCTCAATCAAGACTCTCCGGATATGTTCCAAGTGTTCTCCCCATGTTCTGCTATATATCAGAATGTTGTCAATGTAAGCTCCTGCAAATAGTTGAATTGGCTCTAAAACCTGGTCCATCAGGTGCTGGAATGTAGCCGCAGTGCCATGTAACCCGAAAGGCCTGTGGACAAAATGGAACAAGTATCTGGGCAGGACAAAAGCGGTGTTCTCCCTATCTGACTCTTTTAAGGATATTTGCCAATATCCCTTTGTTAGATCTAGTGATGATAAATATTCTGCCTCCCCTAATCTCTCCAAAAGGTTTTCTACCTTGGACATGGGATACGCGTCAAACTGAGATATCTTGTTCAATTTCTTATAGTCAGTACATAATCTCACACTACCATCAGGCTTAAGTACTACCACAGGATAGCTCCTCCACAGACTGTGGGATGGTTCTATTACCCCAAGAGCCAACATTTCCTCTACCTCTTTATTGATGGTTTCCCTTAAATGATAAGGCCAATTTCGGCTCCCAGATTGGACTACCATTTTTGAAGGGGTATTAATTTGATGTTTGATATTATTTGTGAATCCAGGCTTACTTGAAAACACATCTTCAAATTCCTTTTCTATCTGTCTTATTGACTCTTGTCTATCCTCTGCCAATTTTTCTCCTAACTCTAATTCAGGGGTGGCCATGAGGCACAGACTGGTTTCTGGCCCAAAATCTTCATCTTCCACTTCTCCTAAGAAGGCCTCTCTGGCATGCCAAGCCTTTAAGAGATTTACATGGTATATGCCAGTTTTCTTCCTTCTATCAGGAGTCTTTATCTCATAGTTCACAGTCCCAATTTGCCTAATCACCTCATAAGGCCCTGCCACCTGGCAAATAGTTTAGCGTTTTCTACTGGTAATAACAAGAGGACCTTTTGTCCTACTTCAAATTCCCTAAGTTTTACTTTCCCATCATATCTTCTTTTTTGATCCTTTTGCACCTGTTCCATCCTTGCCTTGGCTATTTCAGCCACTTTATTGAGGTGCTCTCGCACTTCTACCACTTGCTGTACTACCATCTGTGCTTCATCTTTACCTGATTCCCATTTTTCTTTAACCAAATCTAATATGCCTCTGGGGTTCCATCCATACATTATTTCAAAGGGGGAGAAGCCTTTGGAAGCCTGAGGTACTTTAACTGCAAACATAAGAGGTGCTATTAACAGATGCCACCTCCTCAGTTTTTCCATAACTAATTTACGTAACATTCCCTTTAGAGTCGTAGTAAATATTTCCACTAGCCCATTAGTTTGAGGTGGTATACTGAAGTATGTATTGGACGTACCTCTAACATCTTCCTCATTTCCCTCAAAGTCTGGCTCATCAAATTAGTGCCCTGATCTGTTAATACTTCTTTGGGAAACCCAAGCCCGGAGAATACCTGCATTAATTCTCTAGCTAGCACTTTAGCAGTAGTGGATCTAAGAGGTAATAGATCCACCTGTGACATGGAATTTTCCCTTAGACAGTTGCAGGAGAAATGTAAGGAACAACAACAGTCACTCTTTGTGGCCTCCATAGATCTTACAAAGGCCTTTGATTTGGTTAGCAGGGATGGCCTTTTTAAAATACTTCCCAAGATTGGATGTCCACCTTGACTCCTTAACATCATCAGGTCCTTTCTCAAGGAAATGAAGGGCACTGTAGTTTTTGATGGCTCAACACCAGATCCCTTTGACATCCAAAGCAGAGGAAAACAGGGCTGTTTGGGATTTTTTTTTTTTTTGCTACCATGCTGAAGCAGGTCTTTGGAACTGCAACAGAAGGTGTCTATCTCTGGACTAGATCAGATGGAAAGCTCTTTAATCTTTCTAGATTGAAAGTGAAAACCAAAGTCCAGCTGAAATGCATGTGGGACTTCCTCTTCACCGATGATGCAGCTGTTGTTGCCCACTTTGCTGAAGACCTCCAACAACTCATGAATCATTTTAGCAAGGCCTGCCAATACTTTGTACTAACAATCAGCCTGAAGAAAACACAAGTCATGGGCCAGGGTGTGGACTCACCTCCCTCTATTACCAACTCCATGCAAGAATTGGAGGTTGTTCATGACTTTGTATACCTTGGCTCAATGCTCTCTGACACACTCTCCCTAAATGTTGAGCTGGACACATTGGCAAAACAGCTACCATGTTCTCTAGACTCAGAGAGTATGGCTTAATAAGAAGCTGACGCCTTATACGAAGATCCAGGTCTATAGATCCTGTGTCCTGAGCACACTCCTGTACTGCAGTGAGTCCTGGACCCTTTGTGCATGACAGGAGAGGAAACTGAAAATGTTCCATATGCGTTGTCTCCAATGCATTTTTGGTATCCCCTGGCAGGACAAAGTTCCAAATAGAGTAGTCCTAGAACAAGGTGGAATATATAGCATGTATACATTACTGAAACAGCGATGTCTATATTGGCTCAGGTATATACTGGGAATGGCTGATGGTCGGATTCCAAAAGATCTCCTATATGGAGAATTAGTGCAGGGAAGTTGCCCTAGAGGGAGACCACAGCTGCGATACAAGGATATCTGCAAGTGGGGTCTGAAAGCCTTAGGAATGGACCTCAACAGATGGGAAACTTTGACATCTGAACATTCAGCCTGGAGGTAGATGGTGCAGCATGGCCTCTCCCATTTTGAAGAGACCCTTGTCCAGCAGGCCAAGGCAAAGAGGCAGTTGTAAAACAAAATCTGGGTGTTGGACAGGGGACAGATTGTATTTGTCTTCAGTGTGGAAGGGATTGTCTCTCTCAAATTGGCCTTCTCGGCCACACAAGACACTGTTCCAAGTTCTCTTTCAGAGCATGTTACCATAGTCTCTCAAGACTGAAGGATGCCTAATGACTGACGCCCAGATACCATTATAAGTTTCATCATCAATACAGACTTTCTCCTCAAGTTCGATGGAAGCCTCCCATAAATCAGTTATTCAGACCATGGGGTCCCAGAAGTTTAAGACAAAATAATGAACTGAGGCAGATCCCACATTTAGTAGTGGTGATAATGGGAACTAAGGTAATGGGAACTTGGGGAAGTGTACAAAGGCAGCCATGTGTGAGGTAACCATGACTTATTTTTGCTATAGGTTTTGTACTGGGGTGCTTTATTTTATGAGTTTTCCTTAGACAAAGGCTGCCAAATTTGAATTTGGATTGCATCATGTGCTAGGTTGGGGTCTGCAGGCCTCAAAATGGGAAAAAATGTATGGAAACAATTGGCATTACATGTGTGTACCGCAATAGAATTTTGTCTGTCAGGAAGAATTATAGTAAGGCCACATACTTAATAGCCATCTGTGCAGCACCACAAACAATCCAAATGTGTGCATTGTTTGCTAATTTTGATGTTTCAATGTCTTATGAAACAATTTATGATTGGGGAATGATTAAAAAAGTTTAAAAGCTTAATATGACTGTATTGCATATTAGTACTGTCATGAGTGGTCATCCTTTTGTTCAATTTGTAAATTGTGGTAATGATAGTAAAACCACAGGTGCATGTTTGGATTTGACTGAGGAAGCCACAGAAGAGGGAATAAATTGTATAGAAATCCAGGCTTCAAATTTTGTATATAATTTATACTGTGCTTCTGAAAGGCTGGTTTTGGCCTTGTGGAAATTGGACATTTTCCTACATTCCAGCTAATAGCAAGGGTGGTCCTTGTTGTCTGAATAGATTAGTGACCTCCATGCCTACTGAGAAGGATTTTGGACCCTAACAGATGTGAAAATCCCTGGAAATTCTTCCTGAAAATTGTAGGACCAATGTTACGCTGCAAGCAAAGGCAAAATGTGTTAGTTTAGCAATCTCCTTGATTACGGATCCCTGGGTTGGCTACTCAAAATGCTCTGATATAGAATGTATGATCTGTGCACTAATGAAAAGTATTAATGTCACCTCTGCAGCTTTCTATGATTTGGATATGGCTTTTGGGACGGTCTGGAAAGTTGTGTTAGAAAATGGCAGCAATTGCCTACTTACTGTTAATTGTGGATGCAGTGAATCTGAGGGAATGTGTTCTTTGGACCTGATACCTCTTGTTCTTTGGAACATCTGTTACACCAATTGAATAAAGTGACTATGGGAATCTGAAAAGAAACTGCATGGGATTTTTCCTGACTTATAGATTGGTTGCCTGAGGTGGTGATGGCTGATACACCTTGTCATATATGTTTTTCTTTTACTTTGTATGCTATTATTCTTTTATTGTTTGATTAACCTCTTCCATTGGACTTGTAATCCTAAAAGATATAAGCCTTTTTTGCATAATGAATTCTTTCTGTTCTGTTTATTTTGCTATTTTCTGTGTTTGAACTGATGATTCCTTGTATTACTCTGGAATCAAGAGAGGGAATATGTTATATTTAGATTACATACAACTTACACTATATATATAGTACATTTGTTTTGATATAGTACATTAATGCATTATTGAGTGCATGGGAAGAATGAGTGGGATTATATCTGAAGACACTGGCCCCATAAACAGGAAACACACTTTTGGTCTGCTGATGTTGAGGAAAGAGCATTTGGTGAAACAGGCCTTGGGTGATAACAAGATAATATTTGAAGCAAACACCAAAAGGAATTCAACAGAAAAAGTGGATGCAAAATGAAGACTGTGAAAAACAACCAATGTACGATTGTGACATGATTAGCAAGATGCATAGTGCAAGTTTACTTGGCTATGTCAGTAGAATCAAAGTCTATAGGAAACAGGTAATATAAAGCTGGCTAAGTCTAAACCACATCTGTTTGACTCTTGAACAAGCTGTTACGTTGTTCCAACACCCTGTCCATAATTTGATTGCCTATGATTTGGGGCTAGATGTGTAGGAATGAGTGTGTATAACTGTTAAGAAAAATCAAGTTTTTGATAAAACCTATCTAATTGCATCTTCACTGGCATCTGTTGAGTCCTTTAAATGAGAAATCCCTAATATATATTTGATTGCACTATGGGAGCCATTACCTGGGGAGTTAGTGAGAGTTCTATATATAATCCCCTTCATGGATTGCTGCCTTGCTGTGGCGAAGGGGCTTGAGTAATTCAGAGAAGCTATGGGTTATGACGTGTAGGGACACCCAAGACGGACAGGTCATAATGGAGAGTTCTGAATAAACGTGATCCACCTGGAGAAGGAACTGGCAAACCACTCCAGTATCATTGCCAAGAAAACCAGGTGAACAGAAACAAAAGGCTAAAAGATATGATGCTGGTAGATGAGCCCCTCAGATCAGAATGTGTCCAACATGCTACTCAGGAAGAGCAGAGGACAAGTACAAGTAGGTCCAGAGCTAATGAAGTGGTTGGGCCAAAGCTGAAAGGATGCTCAGCTGCGAATGTGAATGAAAGTGAAATGAAAGTCCAATGCTACAAAGAAAAATACTGCATAGGAACCTGGAATGTAAGATCTATGAAACTTGGTAAACTGGATGTGGTCAAACAGGAGATGGCAAGACTAAACATTGACATCCTGGGTGTCAGTGAACTGAAATGGATGGGAATGGGTGATTTCAATTCAGACGATTATCATATCTACTTTTATGGGCAAGAATCCCATAGGAGAAATGGAGTAGCCCACAGCTTCAACAGCAAAAAATACAATTGCAAACCGATACTGCTCCTCAAGCTAAATGTCCTGTGCTTCCTCCTGAAAAATTTGAAGGCAATGTGGAGGAGTTTCCAGCGTTCTTGGCACAGTGTAAGCTGTACATTGAGCTGCGCACCAGAGACTTTCCCACAGACAAAACCAAGGTATGCTTTATAATCAGCTAAGGGTCAGGCAGCTAAATGGGCTACTCCTTTGCTTCTTGCTCCTTCACCCCTGTTAACTAACTACCAGGGTTTTCTGGAATATATCTCAGCTGCGTTTGCTAACCCCTTGCAAGCTGCCACAGCTAACAGAAAGATTAGGGCCCTGAAACAGGGAAAGGCTTCAGTTTCTCAGTATTCTACTGAGTTCACACTCCTGGCTCAAGATTTACTCTGGAATGAGGCAGCTCTTATGGACCAATATATGGAGGGGTTAGCTGATAGGATCCTGGATGAGCTGGCACATGTAGATCGACCCAACACACTGCAAGAGCTAATCACTCTATGCTTACGCATTGATGCCCACTTGGAGAGCCGACGCTTAGCACAGGGTGGTCCCCGTCTCCTGCAGTCACCCTTGCCAGATCCCAATAACAGACCAGAGGACTCTGAACCAATGCAATTGGGAGCAGCTCGGCCCCACCTCAGCCCTGAGGAAAAGACACGACGACACTCCCAGAATGTTTGTCTGTACTGTGGGGGAGCAGGACACTTTGCTTCGGGCTGTCTGGTTAAGAGGCGAGACCTCGACTCTGTGAAATGGTTAAAAGAATTGCCTCATGTCTGAATGGGCCCTCAGACGTGGGGCACTTAGCTGGGTCCCCTGAACCATATCTTAACATCCCAGGACCATTCTTTGTACCCATTAAACTCTGCCTGCCGGATGGACGTTGGTTGTTCGTTTACGCCATGGTTGACTCTGGGGCGGATTGCTGTTTTATCGACTCTGCTTTTGTGAAACAGCACCGGATCCCTGTACAAGATAAAGAAACCCCAACCCTAGTCGAATCCATAGACGGACGTCTCCTCCGTTCCGGTCCTGTGACCCAAGAAACCCAACCGGTCATCCTCCAGGTTCAACAGCATCAGGAACAGCTACAATTCAACATCGCCCGTATGCCCCGTTTTCCACTTATTTTGGGACTTTCCTGGCTCAGAACCCATAATCCCCTAATAGACTGGACACGAGGAGAGTTAAGTTTCAGGGATCCGTGTCTGCATCTGGATCCACCAGCTACCTTGGCCGCAGCAGGGTCAGCAGATAAGTCCGCAATACCCTTGGAGTATGAGGACTTTGCTGATGTCTTTGAAGAGAAGGGGGCTGACCAACTACCTCCGCACCGATCCTTTGAGTATGCTATTAATGTGGTGTCTGGGGCACCCCTTCCTGTGGCGCGGATCTACCCCATGTCAGAACCCAAACCCGAGCCTTGAGGGCCTTTCTGGATAAAAACCTGAAACGGGGATTCATCCGGCCATCCACGTCACCTCTGTCTGCCCCTGTCATCTTTGTTAAAAAGAAGGGTGGGGAGCTCCGCCCCTGCAATGACTACAGGGCTTTGAATAAGATAACTGTAAGAGACCGCTACCCTCTACCCTTGATCGGTGAGCTTCTGGATCGCCTTAAAGGGGCCCACGTCTATACCAAGTTGGATCTTCGTGGGGCCTATAATTTGGTACGAATTCGTGATGGTGATGAGTGGAAGACGGCTTTTGGAACACGTTATGGCCAGTATGAATATCTAGTCATGCCTTTCGGATTAACTAACGCTCCAGTGGTGTTCCAGCGATTCATGAATGTCATCTTTCGGGACTTGCTCGATCGCTTTGTAATTGTTTACCTGGACGACATTCTGATTTATTCCCGAGACCCCGCTCGGCATATGGAACATGTTCGTTAGGTTTTACAGGGATTATGGGAACATCGACTCTACGCCAAACTGGAGAAATGTGAATTTAACCTGCGAAAAGTCGAGTTCCTGGGTCACATTGTGTCTCCCCAAGGAATCCAGATGGACCCAAAGAAGATCGAGACGGTATTAAACAGGCAGAAACCTCGGAATCATAAGGATGTGCAATGGTTTCTTGGCTTTGCAAATTATTATCATCAGTTTATACCATCTTACGCGGATGTAACCACGCCACTGTCCCGTCTCCTCCGGCCCAAGGAGCCTTTGCTTTGGACTCTGGAGGCAGATCATGCCTTTACCACCCTAAAGACCCATTTTACCACTGAGCCCATCCTATGCTATCAGGATCCCCGGCTTCCGTTTACCGTGGAAACAGATGCCTCCAGTGTTGCCCTGGGGGCAATACTGTCCCAGCGGGAGGACCCCTCACAGCCACTACAGCCCTTTGCGTTCTACTCCTGGCAGTTCATGCCCTTGGAGCGTATCTACACCATCTGGGAGCGAGAACCTTTGGCCATCAAAACGGTGTTCGAGGTTTGGAGGCATTACCTCGAAGGGGCCCGTCACCCAGTCCAAGTTTTGACGGATCATCGAAACTTGGAACACTTACAAACAGCCCGACGTCTTAACCAATGCCAAATCCAATGGAGTCTCTTCTCCCGATTCGACTTCCGTATTACTTATGTCCCGCATACCCAGAATCGGAAAGCTGACGCCTTGTCCCGCAAACCAGAATACACTGTTCCGGCTTCTGAAGAAACCCCAATTTCACCGATCCTGCCTCCCTCAGTCTCTGCAGCTGTAACTACTCGCTCCCTGGCTGAATAGATTCGAGCCAGCCAAGCTTGAGATTCCTGGTCCAAGCAATGTCTGCACGAACTTCAAGAGGGCTCGGACAATGACTTTACCAACCACCAGGGCCTCCTATTACATCGTGGATGCATATGTATTCCTCCGGGACCCCTCCGAGCTCAGGTCCTCCATCTGACCCATGACTCCCCTCCTGCAGGACATTTTGGTCAATACAAAACCCTGCACTTGCTCACACGAAAGTTTATAGGACCCTATGAGATCACAGAACAAATCAACCCTGTTGCTTTCCGGCTACGACTTCCAGATACTCTCCCTGTCCACCCGGTTTTCCATCGATCCCTCCTTGTTCCTGTCTCAGCCCCAGACCCTGCTCGACCCTCGCCCCTGGCTCCACCTCCACCTGTTTTGGTCGATGGCGAGGAAGAATATGAGGTCCATCAGGTCCTAGACTCCCCAATCCACCGAGGGGGTCTGCAGTATTTTGTGGATTGGAAGGGTTATGGTCCTGAGGATCGATCGTGGGAACCAGCCAGTAATTTACACGCCCCTGAGTTAATACAGCAGTTCCATGCTACCTACCCCGATCGTCCGAGCCCATCTGAAAGGGGGAGTCCTGGGGAGGGGGATAGTGTCATGAGTGCTCCTGAAGACCTGGACCCAGAAGGGTTAACTGTGGTTGAAGAGAATGTGGAGAGATCAGAAATACCTGAACCGCCTCCAGATTCTCCCTCCACAGCAGACAGGCTTCGGGGCAGGCTTCGGGAAAGACTCAGGACAAGAAGAGCAGAGGATCGCTCAAAGGCTTTCCACAGAGACCTACGTTCATCTAGTCCTGAGTATTAGCAGGATAGAAAGCTTTCCAGCAGCTCAAGGAGTTGTTTCGTTATAAAACAGCTTCCAGTGAAGCCAGAAACTTCGTGGAAGCAAAGAGTCAAAACCTTGGCTTGCATCCATGCTTCTTGCATCATGTTCCTGTCTCTGAACTCTGGACTTTGGCCCTGGACTACGCTGGTATTGGACTCTGAACTCTGGACTCTGACCCTGAACTACACCTTGTATCAGACCCTGGACTTTGACATTGGACTTCATTCTGTAAGTTGGTTTCTGGACTTTGGCTTTGCATTCATGATATCTCTGACCCTTGACTGGTTTATCGGACTTCGGCTATTGTAACCCCCCGGAAACGTGACAACAGTGCAAAGAAATAAAGGAAAAGAACAGAAAGTGAAAAACCAGAGATTTGTTCAAGAAAACTGGAGATATTAAAGGGACATTTTGTGCAAAGATGGACATGATAAAGGATAAAAATGGTAGGGACCTCACAGAAGCAGAAGACATCAAGAAGAGGTGGCAAGAATACACAGAGGAATTATACTAGAAAGATTCGGATGTCCTGGACAACCCAGATGGTGCAGTTGCTGACCTTGAGCTGGACATCCTGGAGAGTGAAGTCAAGTGGGCCTTAGAATGTATGGCTAACAACAAGGCCAGTGGAGGTGATGGCATTCCAGTTGAAATATTTTAAAAGATGACACCATTAAGGAGGCACACTCAATATGCCAGGAAGTTTGGAAAACTCAGCAGTGGCCAGAGTATTAGAAAATATCACTCTATAGCCCAATCCCAAAGAAGGGCTGTGCCAAAGAATGCTCCAGCTACCATACAATTGCACTCATTCAATATGCTAGCAAGATGATACTCAAAATCCTCCAAGGCAGGATTCAGCAGCATCTGGACCGAGAACTCCCAGAAGTGCACACTGGATTTCAAAGGGGCAGAGGAACTAGAGACCACATTGCCAACAAGCGCTGGATAATGGAGAAAGCTAGAGCGTTCCAGAAAGAAATCTACTTCTGCTTCATTGACTACACAAAAGCCTTTGATTGTGTGGTCGAGAGCAAACTATGGCAAGTTCTTAAAGAAATGGAGTGCCTGGCCACCTTATCCATCTCCTGAGAATTTTACATGTGGGACAGGAAGCAACAGTTAGAACTAGATATGGAGCAACTGATTGGTTCAAAATTGGGAAAGGAGTATGACAAGGCTGTATATTGTCTCCCTGCTTATTTAACTTATATGCAGAATACATCATGCAAAACGCTGTACTGGAAGAATCCCAAGCCGAAACTAAGACTGCTGGAAGAAATATTAACAACCTCAGATATGCAGATGATCCCACTCTGATGGCAGAAAGTGAGGAGGAATTAAAGAACCTCTTAATGAGGGTGAAAGAGGGGAGCACCAAAAATGGTCTGAAGCTCAACATCAAAAAAAAAAAAAAAAAAAAACAACAACAACTAAGATCATGGCCACTGGTCCCATCACCTCCTGGCAAATACAAGGGGAAGAGATGGAGGCAGTGACAGATTTTACTTTCTTGGGCTCCATGATCACTGCAGATGGTGACAGCAGCCATGAAATTAAAAGACACCTGCTTCTTGGGAGGAAAACGATGACAAACCTCAACAGCATATTAAAAAGCAGAAACATCACCTTGCCAACAAAGGTCCACATAGTAAAAGCTACGGTTTTTCCAGTAGCAATGTATGGAAGTGAAAGGTAGACCATAAAGAAGGCTGACCGCCAGAGAATTAATGCTTTTGAATTGTGACACTGGAGGAAACTCTTCAGAGTCCCCTGGACTGCAAGGAGATCAAACCTATCCATTCTGAGGGAAATCAGCCCTGAGTGCTCACTGGAAGGACAGATCCTGAAGCTGAGGCTACAATACTTTGGCCATCTGATGAGAAGAGAAGACCCCCTGGAAAAGCCCCTGATGTTGGGAAAGTGTGAGGGCTAGAGGAGAAGGGGACAACAGAGGATAAGATGGTTGGACATTGTCATCAACGCTACTAACATGAATTTGACCCAACTCCGGGAGGCAGAGGAAGACAGGAGGGCCTGGCATGCACTGGTCCGTGGGGCCACAAAGATTTGGACGTGACTAAATGACTCAACAACAACAAAACAACAACAACACATTTTAATAGTATGGCAATGCAACTCATTCAACTGGGGAAGATAATTACCAGGTAGTTTGCGTGCCTTCTTCATTGGCTGTCCAGGACTTAAGTTCAGAAATGTTAACTTAAAGGTCCCAGTTCTTCCTCTTTAGTCTTCCTGTCTTTGAATCAGATTTGAACATCCTTTTAAGGAAGGCACCTTCAAATGCATTAGTTAGCATCCATTCAAATGGAACACTGTCTTCCTTGAAAAGAAGGCACGTGGGCACACTACAAGAGCATGTGACCAATGAATGGACTCTCCATCACATACAGTTCCACAGTCTGCTCAGGATAGGAAAGAGGGAGAAATGATGCTGCCTGTTCTTCATTCTGTTCTTTCAATAGATCTTAGAGAATGTCTGAGGCTTGGCTTTCCTGTTTGAAGCATTTGGATTGTGGCCAATGATTATATTGAAAGTTGTTTACTTTTTGCTCTGTTAGGGATTTGCAAGGCTGGTGAGTTGTTGCGGCTCTATCAAATTTACCTAAGTGTTTTTAGATTAATATTCCATCCTTCTCCTCCTTCCTCCCCATAATTTATTTATCCCATTGTACTCTACAGTATATTTTATGTAGCAGATTTACAGGTCAGCAACTCGTGACTTTTGCCACTGTAAATTAAGCTAATAATTGGATTAGAATAGATAGCAGTGCAATTCTATTTGATGAGGTTTCATCAATCCATAATGAAAATGAGCTCAGGCCACAATAAAAGGGAATTAGCAAACCTGTGCAAAAACTTTCTTGCCTTCATTATTGAATTACAAAATTCCAATGACACAAATTCTTTATGGCATAACACAAGCCATACAATTGTAGGAAAGCGCTTATTATGAGAGGAAAGATGGAGCAAGGAAGTGTGAATATTCATAGGTGATTGACTTCCTAATGGACATTTCATTGAGTTCTTAGACCTCCAAGATAAATTCAATATCCATAAGAATAAATATCAAATATGTAAAGATTACATCTCCACAAAACTTAATAATTTCTCTGTCACTCCAAAGGAATCCAACTCATCAAGCTATTTTTAAAACCACGATAAGAACATGAAAGAAAAATTCATAGCTGCATATGTCCTATGTTCCTTCTGAATATACATGCATACAATACTCAACAGAGCTGGAGAAGGGATGCATTGCCCCCTTACCCCGGAATAACCATGCCAAACCAAGTGTATGGGTTAAACATGGGCCACACTTTATTAAATTCTATTCAGTTCTCATGAATATTGTCAATCTTTTGGCAAAGGGGGGTCCTGCTGTAGTGCAGATTCAGGTTTCCAACTTGGGTTCTAGAGTGACCATTGAACAGCTAATAGGCTGAACCCAGGTCTCTGTTATCCCGTTCTTAACTACCATGGGATAACTACCGGCCCCCATTTTGCCCTGGACCCCCTGCCTTTCTCTCTGTGCTGACCATGGGTCTGGGTGCATCTCCAGCATATCTTTCCCTCCAAGCACTGCAGTCGCCTGATCCGCAGTGCTGGGAGTTCAGATGAGCTACAATGTCCTCCCATTACCATCAAAATCCCAGTTCCAATACCTGTCCAATCCGCACTACCTGCCACAGCATTGGGACTAGCTACCTTTTGTCCCATGCTCCCCATCGAGATGCTCCAGCTCCAACAGCGGGCCCCCCTTGACGTCCTCCAGGAAGACATCCAAACCTCGTTCAGAGAGATGAACGCCATCTGGCCTAAAAAATTCTAGCCTATCAAGTTGGATCCTGTGGTGGCCAACCACTGATCCCAGGCCACATCAACTGCTCTGTTAACACTCCGCCGGGCAGTGTTTACGGGCCAAAATTGTCTTGCCCCCTTCCAAAACAGGTGAGGGATGACTGTTGACCATATGATCTGCATTTCCGGATAAGTGCCCTTCAGCCAAGTGAGGTCATAAATCACATCAATTACTGGGGACCTCCCTGGGTACCATGCCAACTTGTTGCCACCCAGGTGTATCACCAACACATCTGGCGGGTGTCATCTGAAGACAGCCGCTCGACATAGCTGACTCCACAGCATGCCACGGCACCCTCTCCATTCCATATAAGCCCGCCCATTGAGGCCCAGGTTACTCCCCCATGGGGATGTGGCAGCGTATTTTTCTGCCCAGAAAACATAACTGTGGCCCATCATGATGAGGTGTCTCCTCCTTGGTACCAATGGGGCACCTGCAAAACATAAACACAGTAGGCCTCCTGCCTGCACAATAGTTAGCAGCTGAATGTACCGGTGGTATGATGTTGATGCCCAATAGCCTATTTGCTTAATGTCATGTGGTTGATATCCAAGGGCTGCCGCCATGAAAGCAGCCCCAATTCTGAAAGCATATGTGCCAAATCGCAGGCCCTGGGCTCCTTGCCTTTGGAGCACCACTTTGGCCAAATTCCAAAACTGGTACTTCGTCAGGGGAAAACCGTCCTTGTGAATGAAAAGGTTTCCTGGTTCTGCCCCCCTCCTGCCCACGTATTCCTCCATAGCCTTCTCTGGGCATATGAGATTGACTGTGCACGGAGCCAATGTTACCAGCGCTCCTTTCCCCCACTGGTCAGCCTTGGATCAACATATGTGCAGCTGCACGACGCCATTCTCAACCTGGACATCAGCCAACTGCAAAGCTGCCCTGGATCTGTTCCCTTTGCCTTCGGTGACTACCTTGATAATCCAAAGGGCGACGAAAAATGTTATTAAGGTGGCCTTCTGAAATAAGCTTACCTCAAACTCATCCCGACAAATGGATCCCCACTTCTGGCAAATACCCTTCAGTAGCTCAGGGGATATGGGCACCCTGGTATCCTTGACCCTGCCCCTTTCCTTGGTCCAACCTTCTATCATCTTTCGTATGTGGAAATCAGAAGAAAAATCTGTAAAACCCCTGGCTTTGGTGTAAAAGGCCAATGCTGAAACCTTTCCTTGAATAGTACCCGGGGCCAAACCTTGCCTGTGCAAGCTGATGATGAATAGTTGACTGGGACAGGCCAGCTCTGTTCCAGACCCACTGACTCTCTGAATTTTTGGAATTCTCTACTCACTGCTGAGTACCCTCCTTGTTCTTGGTGCAAGGGCCATGCAATCTGCGTCTTTGCGCGAATTGACCAGACCTCCTGGGGAAGGACCTCTGGCACTTCGCTGGCCCATGAGTCCAGCTCCTTGAACCGTTGCATCTGTTGACGTAATAAGGCATTGGCTAGCCTGTTGTCAATGCCAAGGACATGCCGGGACTGTATTAATATATTAAACTTCAATACCCACAGCGTGGGTATAACCCTCTCTGAGGGCCATAACCCTCTCTGAGCGGGATGTGAGGATATTGACTACGTGCACTACAGCCTGGTTGTCACACCAAAAACGTACTATCAAATCTGACCACTCCTCTGCCCATAGCCACAGTGCCCCCACAATAGGAAAAAAATCCAAAAATGTCAGGTCCCTCGTGACACCTGCCTTGTGCCATTCGTCTGGCCAGGTGCCGGCACACCACTTGCCCCTGTAGTAGATTCTGAATCCAGCTGAACCTGCCACGTCTGACTGGACATGGAACTCTGTCATGAGCAACCTTAGGCTTCTGCAGAAGGACACCCCATTATACCTCTCCAGGAACTGCCTCCAAACCTCCAAGTCCTCCCTGATTACCACTGTAATCCTCATTCTGTGAAATGGACGCTGCAGCCCTTGTATAGATGCACAGAGCCGCCATAAGAAGGATCGACCCGGGGCTATCACCTTGCATGCAAAATTGAGGTGGCCCACTAGCTCTTGCAGCTCCCACAGTGTGACCTTCTTCCTGCTTAGGAGAGATGTTACTCTGTTCCTAAGGTCATCAAATTTTTCCTATGGCAACCTGGAAGTCTGCTGGACTGTATCCAACTCAATCCCCAAAAACATCAGGGTCGAGGCCGGTCCTTCAGTTTTCTCCTCAGCCAAAGGGAGTCCCAATTCCTCAGCCATTGTCTGGAAATTTTCAAGTATGAATCTACACTTTCCGGTGTTCATTTCCCCACAGAATAGGTAATCCTGGAAAAAATGATCCGACTCTGAACCTAAGTTTTAATTCCACAAAGGTACTGAAACACTCGAAAGCCGAGCAAGAAATAGAACAGCCCATTGGTAATGCCTTGTCTACATAAAATGACCCTTGAAACTAGAAACCTAGCAAATCAAAATCTAATGGATTAACCGGCAAAATTCTAAACACTGATTTAACATCACACTTTGCCATCTCGGCCCCCACTCCACATTGGTGGACCATACCCACTGTCTCATCAAATGATGTGTATCGAACTGTACAAAATTCTTGAGGGATGGCATCTCCCCAGCTGTTCTCGCAAACAGCCCCATGATACTGCGTGTCATCCGGGGAAGCAGGCAAAGGCACGCCTCACTGTGGGAGTCCTCGGCCCCCACAGCAGCAGCATCATTTTCCCAACAGATGCATTGGATTGCTAACTGACATGTTGGTACTGAGCAAGGCTACAGATTTGCCAAGGTCCTGGCTGATGGAGGGAGACCACACACTAAGCAGGGAGTTTTCCTTTTCAGTCCCACACACTGAAGCTCCACACAATGAAGTGGCCAATGACAAAGGTTATAAGGCTAAGGTCATGGCCTTTACATACTCTTCTCTAACTTCTCATAGTGACCAGAGCTGATTCAAGACTGGGCAAAGAAAATAAGTGTTCCCCCTTCCTCCCCCCTCCCATATCTCCTCCCTAAATAGGTCATTCAACATGAACAGTGCAATATAACATAAATAAGACTGACTCACAAAGATAAACTTGGTAGCAGCAAGTAAGTGAACAATGCTTAGGTAAACAAACAAACAACAATGAAAAGGAAGCCTAGCTTATAAAATTAGTGTTATGATATTCAGTGCAAGAACAACACCTTAACAGCTTAACAATAATGTCAGGAAGAGGAATAGAAAAGGAAAAGAAAATACTCTAGGTCAATGACTGGTTACAAATGTGGTGTCGACGTGAATTATTTGGTTTCTGGGACCACAGGCTAAGCTTCCTGGAAGAAGGACCACTAGCAAGAGATGGCTTACACCTAGCAAGGACTGGGGGAGTGTGACCCTGTTGATATTCCTGGACCTCTCAGTGGCTTTTGACACCATCGACCATGGTGTCCTTCTGGATAGGCTGGCTGGGTTGGGAGTTGGGAGCACCGCTTTACAGTGGTTCTGCTCCTTCCTGGCTGACCGTGTCCAGAGGGTGGTGCTGGGGGACAGTTGCTCTGCCCCATGGCGTTTATGTCATGGGGTTCCTCAGGGCTCAATACTGTCCCCCATGCTGTTCAACATCTACATGAAACTGCTGGAAGAAGTCATCAGAAGGTTTGGGCAATATGCTGATGACACTCAGCTCTACCTCTCATTTTCCATCAATCCAGGTGAGGCAGATTCTATGCTGAACTCATGTCTGGACCTGATAATGGACTGGATGAGGGTTAATAAAGTGAACCTCAATCCAGACAAGACGGAAGTGCTGTTAGCCTTTCTTCAGCTGCGGAAATTATACCAGCTACGGCCCTACCTGGATGAACGGAGTCTCATGACAGTTACACACGCGCTGGTAACATCCCGCATAGATTACTGCAATGTGCTCTATGTGGGGCTGCCTTTGAAGACGGCCCGGCGACTGCAACTGGTCCAGAATCGAGCTGCACGGCTGGTGAGTGGCGCAGCTGCTAGGGAACATATCCAGCCAATTCTGTTCAAGCTACATTGGCTACCAGTTGCTGCCCGGGCCCAATTCAAAGTGCTTGTTTTGACATATAAAGCCCTAAACAGCTTGGGCCCTGGATACCTGAAGGACTGCCTCCTACCCAGCATTTAAGATCTAGCCAGGGGGCCCTTTTGAAAGAGCCATCCCTTAAGGAGGTAAGAGGGGCGGCTTGTAGACAAAGGGCCTTTTCGGCAGCTGCCACCAGACTATGGAATGCCCTCCCGACTGAAATTTGTCTGGCACCGATGCTGATGACATTTTGGCACCAGGTCAAAACCTTCCTGTTCCAGAAGGCTTTTAATTGAAATAATATTAGCTTTGGTTCCAATGGCAATTTATATATAAATTAAATAAATAATAAATAATAATAAATACAGTGGTGCCTCGCACAACGATTGCTTCATACAACGATGAATTCACACAGCGATGGGTTTCTTTGAGGAATTTCCCCCATCGTTTAACGATGTTCTCTATGGGGGAATTTCACTTAACGATGTCCCATTTTCGCTCCTGTAAAAGTATCTTAAACTGTTAGAAACCTGTTTTAAATGCTTGCAATCGTTAGCCCACCTCCTGAACCCTATGCAAACTTAATTTGGTGTTGTTCTGAGTCGTTGTTAATTTTTGGTGATTTTTTAAATTCTCCATTGAAAGCCTTTGAATGGTCCGTTCAAAGGCTTTCAATGGAGAATTTAAAAAATCAAGCAAGCATTTAAAACAGGTTCCAGACATTGTAAGACACTTAAAAATGAGCAAAAATGGAAGAGCTTCAAAAGCACTGAAGCACTTCAGTCCTTTTGAAGTCCTTTCCGATGTCCATTTTCGCTCATTTTTAAGTGTCTTACAATACTATTTAAGATAAGTGTAATGTGGCTGAGCCACTCTGAGGTCACCTCCTACTCAGGCCTTTCAGAGTGGTCACCATGCCACTTCACACTCTTGCTGCCACCAACCTTTCCTTTAAATAAAAAGGACAAGGGTTTCTTCAAACAGAATGAAGTATTTATTGATTTGTACAAAATAAAAGGAGTAAATCACTGGTATAGAATCAAGTTGTCAATCACGGTTACTAAAACACTAACTCACACAGACTTTCCCTCACTGGCACTCAGGCACGCAGGCCTCTTTCTCTCACACACTAGATCTCTCCAGATCTCACTCTCTAACTCTATCAATCTGCATCTCACACACTCTTCACCCCCCTTTTTATACCAGCTCCTCCCCTTCAGTTCCACCCTCGGTCACACCAATGGCTGATGATTCACTGCCCAGGTGAGGTCATGGCTGCCCGTTATAATAAGTATATATGATAGAAAGGAACTCCAGAATCTTAGAAAAGAAGCACATATATTTAAGGATATTTATAATATATGTTTAGAACACCTTAATGTAATGATAAGTAAGAGATACAATATTTACAAACAAACATAGATAATTATAGTAGGCATCCTTCAGTCTCGAGAGACTATGGTAACATGCTCTGATTGGAAGTCTTGGAACAGTGTCTTGTGTGGCTGAGAAGGCCAATTCAAGAATGACAATCTCTTCCACATAGAAGACAAATACAATCTGTTTCCTGTCCAGCTCCCTGGTTTTGCTTGTTTCAGGACTGCCTCTTTGCCTTGGCCTGCTGTACAAGTGTCTCTTCAAATTGGGAGAGGCCATGATGCACCCCCTGCCTCCAGGCTGAATGCTCAGACGTCAAGGTTAGCAATAGATAATTAGCAATTTGTTATATTAGTATATTTATAGATTAAGAGGGTTAGAGTGGGTGACACTGAAAAGAAAATTAGAAGGAATTAGACAATCTTGTTTAGTAAAATATGATTATAGACTGTACATCACAACATATATACAATCTATTAGACAAATAATGAGAAAGAATATATTTATAAAGATAGCTTATAGACTGTATAACTGCAATGTTTAATCTCCAAATCCTTTCTTATAATGTGAATGGGTTGGGGTCTCCAGTGAAAAGATATAGAGTCATTAAGTCTATTCAAAAATTAGATGTGTTGTTATAGGAGACTCATCAAAATAAGAACAAGAAAGAGATCATTAGGCACCCAACGGGTTCGAAAACACACGTGTTTGTTTGGACAGAGAGCAATCAGGAGTTTGCACATGCTAAAATGGGCTGAAGAGTCCAAATTCAGCTAGCCATGATACAACACTCCTTCTCGCAAGTCTGCCCACATAAGAACACCCTAGTACTCTCAGATATTATTGTGAAAAGGTCAAGTGGGCTTTGTAGTCCTTAGACTTAACTTGCACCACTGACAGGACTCTAAGTAAGCTAGGCCGAGGCAGCACTCTCAGATGACCCTATGACAAGTGTACTGTTCAGGAAACCAAATGAGTTTTATAATCTTTATTTTATTAAAGAAAAAGCATGTTACTAAGTTTCAAAGCCAAAATAAATAAACTAGCATTGTGCTGTTTAGTTACACAGATGTAGTGAGGCAAAGAAAACATGAAAAATAGAAAAGTATTCAAAAACCTTATTAAAAATACAAAAAGACATTAAAAAGAATCAAAACAGTTCCAGTCCAGGAAATCATTAGTAAAACAAAATAATCCAAGTAGGTTATGAAAAGGCGATAGTCCTCAGTGATACTATAGAATAAAAATCCCTTAACAAAAATAAAAATCCCTTATATGTCCCATAGTACTTAGTAAAGAAAAATCCAGTAATTATACCATAGTCCTTACAACATTACAAGAGCATAGTCCATATGGAGTATTCCAAGAAAAGAAGTCCATAAAGAATATTCCATAGAACAGTCCATAGAAAATAGTCCATGCACAGTCCTTAGGAAAAATCCCATAAGTCCAAAAGTAATCCAGCAAAGCATAGGAACCAGTCCATGTAGGTAGGCCACCAGCCTGTCTCGAAAGACATTAGGGTGAGTCCCAAATGGCTGAAGAGTAGGTCACGAATGACTGAAAGGTCAGTCTTGGAAAGACAATGTCCATAGGCAAAAAGTTCCTTTTTCAAGAGTAACTGGCAAGGGCTCATCGCACCTTCCCACGATGTCATCCAATCAGAGTTCGTTACTAGGCAAACAGTCCTGTTACATCACATGACTTCCTTCCCATACGCACCAGATGTTATTTGGGTTTTCTGTGGTTTATCAGAGTCACAACAATTCCCATCTATCTAATCACACAGAGTCCTTTCTCAGGCTCTCAGAATAACATTCTCTCTGCTCGCCTGGAAAACACATGTCAGCATAGCAAAGATACTTTATACAAAGAAACAAGATGGAACCTCTCTGGCTTATTTCTTAATTACAAAACCCATATGCCTTAAAAGATTTTAACTCAAAAACCCATCTCATCACAAGCCCCCTGAAGATTAACAAAATTCCTAAACAATTTAAGTTTTAATTTTGATAACTGAATAAGATGAGATGTCATAATTAAGCAGTAACAAAATAGAGAAAGATATTAACTTGAACATAAAGTAATACATTTCAAATATGATTCTAAAATAGCAAAACAATTGAGACATGAGAACTATTATAATTACAGTATTTACCATACATGAGAGAAAATTGCATTAGGCACTTCTACTAGTCTGAAAAACAGAAGAACAAACATGTTAGTATACTTAATCAAATACATCACTCTGCATATGCTCAGATAATACTCTAGTCATCAAACAGTAAAATAATGAAACAAGGTTTAACATCATAATAACTTGACAAACCAATATACTGATATGAAGTAATAATAGTGAAAACACTCTATGTATGCTCAGGAACATAGTCATACAGGGCCCCCAAAATATTTCTGTGGTCACGGGTAGAGGTAGATATGGCGTGGCCCCAGTCCCTACTCGTGTAAGAAGAACGAGGGACAGATGTCTGAAGGCTGTCCACTGTTCTGAGCCTGGGGCCACCCCTCAATATCGAGGCAGCCAAATCAGTCATCCTTCCACTCTACGCCTGGTGTTGTTGAATGCCAGGTCTGTCGCCAATAAGGCCCAGGTGATTTATGACCTTATCCTGGAAGAGGACGCAGACCTGGCCTGCATAACCGAAACATGGATAGGCGGAGAGGGGGGTCCTCCCCTAGCACTCATCTGTCCGCCCGGTTATGCCGTCCAACATCAGGGTAGACTGGAAGGTCGGGGGGGAGTCGCCATTGTTTATAAATCCATCTTGGAGGTTACTAGGCGCTCCTCGGTGGTAAAGCCGGGTCTGGAGGCCCTCCACGTGTCGATTGGGGCCAGGGATGGTATTGGGATCTTGCTGGGCTACCGTGCTCCCCGCGACCCAGCCATTTCCCTACCGGAGCTGGTGGACTTTGTCTCCGCGGCACTGTTGGGTTCCCCGAAGCTGCTGGTTTTGGGGGACTTCAACGTCCATGCGGGGGCAGAGATTTCCGGACCAGCTCTTGAGTTCTTGGAGACCATGGCCTTCTTGAACATGTCCCAACATGTCACCGGCCCCACCCACGTGGGCGGCCACACACTCGACCTGGTCTTTTCCTCCAGTGGGAGTGGGAGTGGTCCGATGGTGACTGACCTTGAGTCGGTCGCCCTGTCATGGTCGGATCATCACCTAATAAAATGTAACCTCAACATGGCCCTCCCCCCTCGCAGGGAGCAGGGACCTATTGTTATGGTCCGCCCTCGAAGGCTACTGGATCCGATTGGATTCCAGGATGCCATGAGAGGTGCTATGGCTGACCTGGCGGGCGCTCCTGTCGAGGTTCTGGCTGACAGCTGGTTCGCCGCTGCGGTCAGGGCTGTAGACATGATCGCACCTAAACGCCCTCTCCGACGCAGAGCCCGCCCGGCACCCTGGTTTAACCAGGACCTCCGGGCGCTGAAGTGGGTCAGGAGACGGCTAGAGCGCAAATGGAGAAAGGACCCGACGGATTATAATTGGATAGCTGTTAAGGTCGCCACTAACCTTTACCTGGCTAAGGTAAAGGCTGCCAGTCGAGCATACTTCGCTAACCGGATAAGCGAAGCGTCCAACCAGCAGGCGGAATTATTCCGTATAGTGCGCGACCTATCCGGAATTGGCCCGGGTGATGGGCCTCCCCTAGTTTTACACCGGACCAATTTGCAGCATTTTTTAAATCTAAAGTGGAGGCCATCCGCCGGGACCTCTCTCCTTTTTTGAATACAGTTAGTTGAGCTGAGATGTCCAGCGCTCCGTCTTGCCCGGCAATTTTTGACTCCTTTCAGCCTGTCACGCCTGACACTGTCGCCAGGGCGCTTGATCGCTGTCGCGCCACCACCTCCTCCCTGGACTCCTGTCCGGCCTGGCTAATCAAAGCAGCCAGGCCTACAACAACAGAATGGGCCACTGTAATAATTAATGGGTCTTTCCTTGAGGGCAGATTTCCATCTGCCCTCAAGGAGACACTCATTAGGCCCATCAGGAAGAAACCAAGTTTGGCGGCGGACGAGATTGGCAATTACAGGCCCGTCGCCAATGTTTCTTTCCTAAGTAAGGTGGTGGAGAGGGTGGTGGCCGATCAGCTTCAAGCGCACCTGGATGAAACAGATGCCCTGGATCCATTTCAGTCGGGCTTCAGGCCGCGCCATGGCACAGAAACGGCATTGGTCGCCCTGTGTGATGACCTACTGAGGGAGGCTGACAGGGGCAAAGTGTCCCTGCTGGTCCTCCTCGACATCTCAGCGGCCTTTGATACCATTGACCACGGTATCCTCCTGGGGAGGCTCTCCGAGTTGGGAATTGGTGGCCTCGCATTGGCTTGGCTCCGTTCCTTCTTGGAGGACCGCCCCCAGAGAGTGCAGCTTGGGGAGAGCGTCTCGGCCCCGTGGAATCTCAATTGTGGGGTCCCACAGGGGTCGATCATCTCCCCAATGCTGTTTAACATCTATATGAGGCCGCGGGGTGGGGTCATCAGGGGGTGTGGAGCCCGGTGTCATCAGTATGCCGATGATACTCAGCTCTACATCTCCTTTCCACCTACCGCAGGAGAAGCCGTTCTGTCCCTTCAGCGCTGCCTGGGGACCGTACTGCAATGGATGCAGGAGAACGGGCTGAGGCTGAACCCGGACAAGACGGAGGTACTAAGGGTGGGTGCCCCCACAGTCGGGAACTTGGGAAACTCCCTCTCTTTTGGGGGGGTGACCCTTCCCGCTAAGGATGGGGTCCGCAGCTTGGGAATCCATCTTGACCCAGCGCTCACTATGGAATTCCAGGTGACGTTGGTGGTCCGAACCGCCTTTTACCATCTCAGGCGGGTGGCCCAGCTGCGTCCCTATCTTGATGTTGGGGCGCTCACCACTTTGGTGCACGCGCTCGTAATCTCAAGATTAGACTACTGTAATGTGCTCTACGTGGGGCTACCTTTGAGGCTGCTGCGGAAACTTCAGGTGGTGCAGAACGCGGCGGCCAGACTCCTTAGTGGGGTGAAAAAATTCCAACATATCTCACCCACTCTGGCCGCATTGCACTGGCTGCCCATCCGATTCCGCATCGACTTCAAGGTGTTGATGCTCACGTAGGGTTTAGGGCCTCGATATTTGGCGGAACGCCTTCTACCACCAAGTTCTACCCGTGTCACTCGTGCGAGCCAGGAGGTGAGGCTGAGGAGCCTAACGCCGAGGGAGGCCCGGAAGGAGAAGACAAGAAATCGGGCCTTCTCGGCGGTGGCTCCTCGCCTCTGGAACAACCTTCCCCCGGACATTCGCGTGGCCCCCTCGCTGGGTATTTTCAAAAAGCAATTAAAGACAATGATGTTTCGGCAGGCCTTCCCTCCCACCCCCCCTAGCTAATCCTGATTTTCCTTTTTTCTTTTTCTTAGTTTATAATTTTATGGTTGAAAGTTTTCTTCTAGTCATTGTTGTACCCCTGTTGTGAGCCGCCTAGAGTGGTCTATTGACTAGATAGGCGGGATATAAAATAAATAAATAAATAAATAAATAAATAAATAAATAAATAAATAAATAAATAAATAAATACCAAGAAAATTAAACATCAGAGCTTTATCAATTCTAGCCATTTTCTCCCCTTGCATCTGCACTAAACATTCGAGATAAGCAGTGGGGAATTAAAGCGTCCTTTCCTGGTAGATGTTCAACATCAAAATCATATTTTTGCAATCTGAAATACCACTGCATTAATCTTGGGCTTCGATGTCTCTGCTTCTCTAAGAATGACAAAGCATTTTGGTCTGCTTGAATTGGATCAGGGCTGTAAATTACAAAGTTGCCTACATAGCCAATCACATAATATAAATCACCAAACAATTCATCAACCAATTTCTGAAAAGTAACATAGGTATTTTCCATTCCAGGTGCTAGTTTTCTGAGGTGGTAAATTCCCTGAGGGCAAGTAAATGATGTATAAGGGCGATGTTCTTCTTTAATTAAAATCTGATAAAGCCCTCCTTTTATTCCAATCACAGAAATGTATTCAGTGTTTGCAACAATTTCTACTAACATCTCAACATCGATTGTAAGGATTGATTCAGTCTTCGTCAACTCATTTAACTGGCTAAAATCTAATTCCACTTTAGGATTAGCTAACACAGACTCCAATATCTGCCCTGGGTTGAATTGATCAATGCCTTCCATGCCTTGGTCCAGAAATGCCACACCCCTGGACACATGTATCACTGAATTAGCTGGGCTATCAGGTTTAGTCAAAAGAGGCCGCTATTGCATCAAAGTTCCCTCAGAAGTACTCTGCATAGCCTCAGAAACAGTATCAGCATTCTCACCACTTCCTTGGAAAATAGGCTGTTGAAAATAAGAATGGTCCCCAACCTCCGTTTTTCTCTCTAAAGATCTTTCTGAGAAGATTAACTGTGGTACTGGGCCAAAGCTTCCAGATATGATTTCAGTCTCTGGAGAAACATCAGTACTTTGTAATCCCAAAAAGTTAGCGCTTCCCCCTTCATTGGTTGTGTTAGAAACAGTCTCACAATCTGACAGGTTCAAATGCAGCTTTCTATGTTTAAGCAAGTTTACAGTCCCATATTCACTTGTACTACTGAAACAATGTGAAAGTTCATGCTGCAAGGTCTCTGTACAAATAACTCCTCCTGTAACATTACTCAACGTCTCTGGTAAAGGTACTTTATCTCCTTCAGTCTGCTTTGATGTGTTCTGTCCTGTCCTAATTAGTTCCCCTTTATGGAGCATTGCCTCCCTGCAAAGCTGCCAGGAAGACCAAGGAATGCCCTCCAACTTCACAGTATCTAATTTCACTGTTCTCTCTGGGCTGAGAGAAAGGGGGTTGTTTGAGATCTGACATGCATCAAAATCTGCTGACACAAGTCCTAGCGAAGAATTAAGCTGAGTCTCTATTTCATCATCCCGGTATTTCACTCCCCCATGAACTACTGTTGCTTCTAAGCTCTCAGTCCCAGCAATTGCTTTATTACTTTGGAAAATCCCTTGCTGTCCTTCTTCTAGCAAACCCATAGTCTCATCCCGAATTATTTCAGAACTTCTCACCTGTCCTGTGCTCTGAAAAAGAGCTGAGGTTGGTGCTGAGCTGAATTCCAATGCACTGCAGTTCTCTGGAGCACTGCAGTTTTCCCTTGGGTCGTCCGATGCTATTTCCCTCAAGTTCCCTTCTCGGCGAATTTTCTCCTGCATTCCCTTCTCTGCGTGCGGCTCCAGGGCCTGTGAATCCTCTGTTTGGACGGGCGATGAATCGCTGTCTTCTCTGGAATGCTCATTAGAATTCCACTGGGCCTCGTTAACTCTTTCCACACAAGCATCTTGCATCTCCGGATCGCTCCCAATTGTTTGGAGCGTCTCGTTGCAGTAATCCCCAAAGGAACCCTGCTGAGTTTGGAAAAACTTTTGCATCAAGCCAGGTTCTGTGCTAAGAAAATGTTTTAAAAGTATGTTTTCATAGTACAGATTTTCTATAAGGGAATCTCTTTCCCCAATTTTCTGCTTGGCTTGCTCGAAAAATCCCGAAGCCACTTCCAAGAGTATATCCACGGTTTTCGACTGGTTTTGCTCCTTCATCTTCTGCTGGCAATCTAGCCTAGGCTAGGTCAGCAATAACAACCAAAACTCCAAGAAAGAAACAAAAAACAATTTAAAAATCTCCTCTGCACCTTCGACCAACTGCTGTCACTCTGTGACCCTAAGGTCTGTGAGAAGACAGACAGCTGCCAAACCAGAATACTGAAAAATCCAAAAGGAAGAGAAAAGAAAAACTGTGATCACTCTGTGAACCCTAAAGTTACAGAGATGATCAATGACTGAACTGGGTGCAGATAGATACCTCTAAGATCATAGGGCATGACTCTAGGCTAAGCCAGATGCAACTAGGTACTCCTGCCAGATCCTAAGATCATAGTGGGGAGACCCAGAGCTAGTCTGGAACACGGCCAGGTGCTCCGTGTAAGCAGCCCCTTATCTCCAAGAAGATTTATGGGGGTGCCGGAAATTGGGATGAGTACGAAATCCAGACAAACCTCTAACTGCTGAGCAGAGCCACTTAGATCTCAGCCAGGTCCTGTCTAAATTTCTTCCTCAGAAAGCCAATCTCCTTATTAAGAAAGCAACACACACAGACACATCCTTGAGCTATACTCAGAATAATCTGGCTCTGGAACTTTGGGTAGCAAACACACGTGGCCAATTAGACATTTAGCCAGTCTGTGCAAGAACTAACACCTGCAGATTTAATCATTACTGCTTTATTGAAAAGAATTGCTTTAGAAAAAAATTCAGTTGATAGTAAAATAGTTTAGTAGGTACATTTTCATTCAAGACCAACGGAACACTCCACTCCCCCACTCCAGCTGAAAAAATAAAGAAATAGAATTATGCTAACTAACAAAAAGCATAAATAATCCATCTCACGTGTCTTAGGTCTTCAAAGGCTGATGTTAGATGAAAACCTGTTGACTTCCATCAGTCCAAGGTAGGAAAAATAGTCCATTAAGGGAAAAGCACGTGTCTGCCCCTTTCTCAGGCAAACTCCATCTTTTTTTCAACTCCTCACTCACTCCTTCTTCTTCCCAGAAGGCTTCATAAGGAACACCCCCTCCTGGGTCTTGTTGTTCCGCCTAACTTTCTCATGGAGCTTCAGTTGTTATCATTCTTTGTGGCAGAATTATTTTAACTACGAAAGTGTCTGCTCTCTGCTCATCTTAGCAACGAGATAACCAGAGAGCGAAGCTTCTCTGAAACAGCATGTAAAACTTTCCTACTACAGAACAGACTTTAAATCAAAATGGATGCTATTGGGACAATCTTAGGACTACATATCCCATTCTAATACACATAAAAACACAAATCATCACATGCCCCCCCTGATTATCGTTAAAATTCAGAGCAGTTAATCTGATCTAATTTTAAGAAATCAAGTAAAAGTAACTAAAAAGTAATTCAAAGTAATTAACTAGTTATATCTCAAAATTCAACTACAAAGCAAATATGATAATACTGAAACATAGCACACTGTTGAATACATTGTTTCAACGTTCAGGTTCATAAGAATCTTCACAGTACATTCTAGAAAGACCATCTGCCACTACATTCAATTTTCCAGGAATGTGTTGAACTTCAAAATCAAAATCTTGCAATGCTAGACTCCATCTCAACAATTTTTGGTTGTGAGATTTCATCTTCTGTAACCAAACTAAAGCTCTGTGATCTGTTTGGAGTGTAAATGTACGCCCCCATAGGTAAGGTCTAAGTAAATTGAGAGACCAAAATATAGAAAGAGCCTCTTTTTCAGGTACTGCGTAATTTCTCTCTCTATCCAAGAGTTTTCTAGAGAAGTATGAGATAGGGTAAAGGTTCCCATCTTCTCCTTGCTGTAACAAAACGGCTCCAAGTCCTAATTCAGAGGCATCTGTTTGTAAAATGAATGGTTTGTCAAAATCAGGGGATTTCAGTATAGGTGCATCCATAATCTTAGCTTTTAAAGCATCAAAGGCACCTTGACACTCTGGTGTCCACTTTACCTTGACAGGCTGTCTCTTCTTAGTAAGCTCTGTCAGAGGTGAAGCCAAATGACTGAAATCAGGAATAAATTTTCTGTAGTAGCCAACTAGGCCCAAAAACGAGCGTACCTGTTTCTTAGTTTTTGGAATAGGCCAATCATTAATAGATTGTACTTTAGCTTGCAAAGTCTGAATTTCTCCTTGCCCAATCAAATGACCTAAGTACATGACTTTTCCTTGCATCCATTGACATTTGCTGGCTTTGACTGTCAGTCCTGCTTGCTGAAGTCTGGACAAAACAGTTTCAATGTGAGACATGTGAGAATCAAAATCAGAACTGAAAATGGCAACATCATCAAGATAAGGACTGGCAAAAGGTAAACCATGTAAAAGTTTGTCTATCATCCTTTGAAATGACGCACCGGTGTTCTTCAAACCAAATGGCAATCTTCGGAAACGGAAAGTTCCCACGTGCGTGATGAAAGCGGTCTTATCTCGTGAATCTTCGGCCAAATCTAACTGCCAATACGCATTCTTTAGATCGAGAATGCTGATAAACTTAGCCTTTGAAAGATGTTCAATTAAATCATCCATTCTAGGCAATGGGTATGGATCTGGAACAGTAACACTGTTTAACTTTCTGTAATCAACACAAAATCTTACTTCCTCGAGAATTTCACCCAAAGCGTTACGTTTTGGCACCAGAACCACCGGAGAAGCCCAAGGGGAGAATGACGGTTCAATCACCCCCAAAGATAACATCTTTTGTATCTCTTGTTCAATTTAGATAGCATGATTACCAATTGCTCTATATGGGCTAGACCGTATGGGCTGGGCATTGTTCTCAGTAGTTATCACATGGCTGATCAATTTGGTGTAACCTGGTTTATCTGAAAATACATCTTGGTATTGTTCTAAAATTTGAAACAAGCTTTCCTTCTGATCAACGGTACCTGTTAAAACAAGATTATCAGACCATGTACCTGCATCTTGCAATTCAGACAACATATCAATAGGTTCATTTGCAGCATGAAAATATTCAGCATGACATTGAAAAACCATTGCAGATCTATCTTTGTACAGTTTCAAACTATTGACATGGTAAAGAACAGGTTTCTTATTAGAATCCAACATTTTGACAAGATAATTGACATTTCCCATTTTTTTAACAATTTCACCTGGACCTTCCCAGACAACCTCTAACTTAGAAGGTCTGAGTGGGTTCAGAACAAGTACCAAATCACCCACAGAAAATTCTCTGTGTCTGGATCTCTTGTCGTGGAAGAACTTCTGACTTGCTTGAGCGTCCAACAAATTGTCCCTGGCCAACTCCTGGACAGCCAAGAGTTTCTCTTGAAGTTTTCTGACAAAATCAGCAACTGGCACAGTACTACTTTTAACCACACCTTCCCAATCGGATTTCAGGAAGTCCAATGGTCCTTGTAGATTTCTTCCAAACACCACCTCACTTGGAGAAAAGCCACCTAGTGAAGAATGGGCTGAGCTACGGTAAGCAAACAAAGCAAAAGGCAAAAGCTCATCCCAAATGTTTCCATATTCTTGGGTCAAAGTTTTAATCATCCTAAGCAAAGTTTGTTGCCCTCTTTCCACCATACCATGAGATTGAGGATGATGGGCCGTGCTAAAACTGATGGTTATTCCACTTATCTCGCAGATCTTACGCATAAGTTCACTTGTAAAGGCTCCTGCTTGATCACAAATTATTTTGGATGGTACTCCAATACGCGAGCACAAGTCCACAATGATTCTAGCTATGGTGGTAGCTGTCAAGTTGCTAATAGCGTAAGCCTCGATCCATCTACTGGCAGAACAGATGAAAGAAATGATGTATTTTTTCTTAGATTTAGTAGGAGCAAAAGGTCATAGCACATCCATTTGCAAACACTGGAACACTTGGTCAGGAATTTCCATAATCTGCATTTCGGCCTTTACCTTGTCAGTTTGATGGCCTGTGCGTTGGCAATAGTCACAAGAACTGACATAGTCCTTTACAGTTTTTGAAATACCAGGCCAGTAAAAATGTTGAGAAATCCTCTTTAGGGTTTTTTGTATTCCCTGGTGCCCACTACTCGGATGGTCATGAGCCATTTCTAGTATTCTCAGTCTATATTCAGTAGGCACGACTAACTGTTGAACAGGTTGGGCATCCAAGCTGGATTTGGGGAAATATTCTCTGTACAAAAGTCCATTTTCTCCCCACAGGAAACTAACTTGCTGATGCGCAGGACGTTCAGCATAGTTGTCTGCTTGTGACCTCAAAGAAGCTAGAGAGGGATCATTAAGTTGCTTCAGCCTAAAGTCCTCTGATCCCTTAGGTATCACCTCCTCTATTGTAGTTTCAGTCGTAGCTGCATTATCAGGTTCGGTCACAAGAGGCTGCTGTTGGGTAAGGTCTCCATCTGAGCTATCCTCAGTGGATTCCTGCTCCCGTTCAGGATTATGCATCTCCCTACTTTGAGAACGCGTAACTACCGACATCGAAGTTGCATTTTGACTCTGCATGTGATCCAAAAAAGCAAGATCATTTCCAAGAAGAAAATCAGGTTTTCCCTCATGGGTTAAAATATGTTTTGCACCTGACCAGGACTTATAGGAAATTTTTACATAAGCTAGAGGTGTGAAATGCTGATCAGTCTCTATAGATCCATAAGTTTTTACTGGACACCTCAGGTTGTTCAAGATCAAGGTGGGGTCTAGAAAATGTTTGCTTATCGAAGAAATGTCGGCACCCGAGTCACGAAAAGCACTTAAAGCCATATCACCTCCAGGTGTGTGAAGAAAAACCACCTCAGAAAATGTGCGGGTTGCCCAGTCCCTTTGCGCAGTTGGTACTATGCAATCAGGATCCATAACAGAAAACCTCTCTCCTGATGCAGTCTCTTTTACAATTTCTGAGGAAATTGAAGCAATTTGTAAGTCCAAAACTCTAGGCACATATTGGTTTACTGCTGCTTGCATTCCACTGGCTTGCGAAGGGGTTACAGTTAAGTTAACTCCTTCCTGACTCTGTGAAGGCACAATGCTTGACTGGTGAGGCACAGAAACTGCATTACTGGCAGCTGGCACTTGCTGAGTTCCTGCTGGCACAGAACTTACATACGCCATCTTGGGTGTGCCTGCTTTAGATCTGCGTGGAGCTGGCACAGGTGTTTTTCTAGCTGGCTCCTTAACTTGGCTAGCTGGCACATTCAACCTTGGGCAATCTCGTCGCAGATGAGAGCCACCACATTCAAAACATTTAAGAGGCGTTTTACTCTGGCTAGGAGCTAGGCTCCTGCGTTGCTCAAATGAACTTTGCCTGGGCTCTTGAGAAAAAGACTTTCTAAATTCAGGCTGACTCTGTCTCTTAGGCGCTACTGGTGCAGTCTTTGCCCTAACAGCAGGTTCATGCGTTTTAAAGGAGAGAATTTCATCAGTCTTTAAAGCAAGGGTTTGCAAGTCTTTGTATCCTCTCTCCAACAAAGTACTCCTTATTTCTGAAGGCACTAAATTAAGAAAATGCTCCATGTACAACGCAGTTCTTAAATCCCCAAAGGTACTGGCGCCCAAGGAGCTCAACCACTGATCACCTAGATGTTCTATTTTGTCAGCTAGTGCAAAATAACACTCATTAGGCTGCTTTTTCAGTTTTCTAAAGTTCTGCCTCAGTATTTCCGAAGTAAAACCAAATTTTCTCTTTACCACCTCTTTAAAAATAGGCCAGTCAGGGTCCTCATCAGATAATTTGGCTACCAAGTTGGCAAGTTGCCCAGAACACTGAGTACGCAATAGCTTGAGGTACCAGGCCTCCGGTATCTTAAGATCTCGACACGCTTGTTCATAAAGAGATAAAAATGATAAGATATCATCGCCATCATGGTAGTAAGGTAGATTGCTTCTATCAACACTGGCTATTGAGTTCTTAAACTCCTCTTTTTCCTTCAGCTCATTAACCAAACGCTCCACCTTTGCCTCTCTGTACTGCTTCAATAACTCATCAGCAATGTTCTGATTATGAATAGATTGAGTGTGACAAGCAACAAAATCAGCAAACATAAGGGTTAACTTATCCACTGGTGATAGACTCTTGTTAGGATCAGGGCCCTCAGCACCGGCTGCTGCTGCCGCTGCTGCTCCTGCTGTCCCATCAGAAATGTTTCTGACTGGCACTCCCTTCCTTACTGGAGTGCTGGCACTCGCCATTTCCTCTGCCTGATCCATCTGTTGCAACTTAGTCCAAGTCTGATCTGAATCAGATCCAAGTAGATCCTGGACATCCTGTGCTGGGAGTTTAGCCATTATATTTCCCTTTTGTAATTCCCTTCTCAGTTGTGAAGAACCATAAGTAATCCTTTGCTTAGCTCCACTTTGAGTCAAGACGTCGTGCTCAAGAGCCTCCAAAAGCTCCTGGTGCCAGGGCTTCGTATCTTTACTAACCAAAGGCAGCCTAGCAGATGCACCACCAATCTTAACTTTTCTCTGAGTCACAAACAGCTCTCCAGGCAACTCCAAAAATTCTTCTCCTTCTAAGTGTTGCTCCATACAAGCTGCAACTAATGCAAAGGCCAAGCTGACCCAAAAGGAAAAATCTCTCCCTGCCCATGTAGCCGAAACTGTAGGGCGAGGGCAAAGCCATAAAACACTCTGGCAGGAAACAGCCCTAAACTGGAGCTTCAGAAGGGCGACCGTTTACTTGCATGAAAATGCCCACTCATTAAACAGCCCAATTACATAACCAAAGCATTAGTTCTTACAGACTTGGCTTAAAGCTAAGTCTTTTCATTAAGACCCTTAGCTTAAAAGAAAAAGCAATTTGGCTAATTTATAGCTCTTCAAAGTAAATAGCGTGGAAGAAACCCCTTTGCCAAGGCTTGGGAGTTTCAGCTGTGAAAAGCACATGCATCGAGATGCTTGCTGCTTTCAACTGAAGCCAAAGTAAACACAATAAACCAAAGCCCGTGTTTCGTGTCACCGCTGCGACCATGTAAGCAGCCCCTTATCTCCAAGAAGATTTATGGGGGTGCCGGAAATTGGGACGAGTACGAAATCCAGACAAACCTCTAACTGCTGAGCAGAGCCACTTAGATCTCAGCCAGGTCCTGTCTAAATTTCTTCCTCAGAAAGCCAATCTCCTTATTAAGAAAGCAACACACACAGACACATCCTTGAGCTATACTCAGAATAATCTGGCTCTGGAACTTTGGGTAGCAAACACACGTGGCCAATTAGACATTCAGCCAGTCTGTGCAAGAACTAACACCTGCAGATTTAATCATTACTGCTTTATTGAAAAGAATTGCTTTAGAAAAAAATTCAGTTGATAGTAAAATAGTTTGGTAGGTACATTTTCATTCAAGACCAACGGAACACTCCACTCCCCCACTCCAGCTGAAAAAATAAAGAAATAGAATTATGCTAACTAACAAAAAGCATAAATAATCCATCTCACGTGTCTTAGGTCTTCAAAGGCTGATGTTAGATGAACACCTGTTGACTTCCATCAGTCCAAGATAGGAAAAATAGTCCATTAAGGGAAAAGCACGTGTCTGCCCCTTTCTCAGGCAAACTCCATCTTTTTTTCAACTCCTCACTCACTCCTTCTTCTTCCCAGAAGGCTTCATAAGGAACACCCCCTCCTGGGTCTTGTTGTTCCGCCTAACTTTCTCATGGAGCTTCAGTTGTTATCATTCTTTGTGGCAGAATTATTTTAACTACGAAAGTCTCTGCTCTCTGCTCATCTTAGCAACGAGATAACCAGAGAGCGAAGCTTCTCTGAAACAGCATGTAAAACTTTCCTACTACAGAACAGACTTTAAATCAAAATGGATGCTATTGGGACAATCTTAGGACTACATATCCCATTCTAATACACATAAAAACACAAATCATCACAATAGATACCTCTAAGATCATAGGGCATGACTCTAGGCTAAGCCAGATGCAACTAGGTACTCCTGCCAGATCCTAAGATCGTAGTGGGGAGACCCAGAGCTAGTCTGGAACACGGCCAGGTGCTCCGGCAAATCCTAAGATTATAGGAGTACGCTTAGGCCAAAAACAAAAACATAAAACCTGGATGCAATTTCCAGAACAAGGTAGTCAGAGTCATTTATGCAATCCTAAGATTGTGAAATGACCTGCTCAACTTGGGTGCAAGCACTCCAAAAATAAAGGACATGCATCTTGGAATTTCTTCACTACAACGTTGTAACAACCTGCACATGCCTACTGATTAAATCCAATTGTTTCCTAACAGTTTGCTTGTCCCACTGGGAATCTCTTTCTTAAAAGAGCACCCCAGATTCTAACACACATTACCACAGCCTGAAGATTTAACACCTCTCACCACAGCCTTTAGATCTAACTGCTGGCAAACAGCGTTTCCTAGGAAGCTACTGTTTACACCCAGGGAAGCACCTAGCTCCTTGAAGCCTCAGTGTCCCACTGCAATCAAAACTTAGCTTGTGGATCAGAGTCACTCAAGCTGCCAGATAGAACAAAAATTGGTCATCCTGAGGTACTACAAAACCCAGCACGTGGTCCATCGCGCAGCTGCCACCATGTCGCGAACACGGGTTTGAAAACACACGTGTTTGTTTGGACAGAGAGCAATCAGGAGTTTGCACATGCTAAAATGGGCTGAAGAGTCCAAATTCAGCTAGCCATGATACAACACTCCTTCTCGCAAGTCTGCCCACATAAGAACACCCTAGTACTCTCAGATATTATTGTGAAAAGGTCAAGTGGGCTTTGTAGTCCTTAGACTTAACTTGCACCACTGACAGGACTCTAAGTAAGCTAGGCCGAGGCAGCACTCTCAGATGACCCTATGACAAGTGTACTGTTCAGGAAACCAAATGAGTTTTATAATCTTTATTTTATTAAAGAAAAAGCATGTTACTAAGTATCAGAGCCAAATTAAACCAAAACAAATAAACTAGCATTGTGCTGTTTAGTTACACAGATGTAGTGAGGCAAAGAAAACATGAAAAATAGAAAAGTATTCAAAAACCTTATTAAAAATACAAAAAGACATTAAAAAGAATCAAAACAGTTCCAGTCCAGGACCCCTAAACAAAAGTAAAAATCCCTTATATGTCCCATAGTCCTTAGAAAAGAAAAATCCAGTAAATATACCATAGTCCTTACAACATTACAAGAGCATAGTCCATATGGAGTATTCCAAGAAAAGAAGTCCATAAAGAATATTCCATAGGTACCAGTTCATAGAAAATAGTCCATGTACAGTCCTTAGGAAAATCCCATAAGTCCAAAAGTAATCCAGCAAATCATAGAAACCAGTCCATGTAGGTAGGCCACCAAACTCTCTCTAAAGACATCAGGGTAAGTCCCATATGGCTGAAGTGTAGGTCACGAATGACTGAAAGGTCGGTCTTGGAAAGACAATGTCTATAGAGAAAAAGTTCCTTTTTCAAGAGTAACTGGCAAGGGCTCATCGCACCTTCCCACAATGTCATCCAATCAGAGTTCGTTACTAGGCAAACAGTCCTGTTACATCACATGAATTCTTTCTCATACGCACCAGATGTTATTTGGGTTACGGTGGTTTCTCAAAGAGTCACAACAATTCCCATCTATCTAATCACACAGAGTCCTTTCTCAGGCTTTCAGAATAACATTCTCTCGGCTCGTCTGGAAAACACTTGTCAGCATAGCAAAGATACTTTATACAAAGAAACAAGATGGAACCCCTCTGGCTTATTTCTTAATTACAAAACCCATATGCCTTAAAAGATTTTAACTCAAAAACCCATCTCATCACAGTTAGGTGAACAATATATCACAGATGGAACAAATAAGGCTAGAGAGGTGGCAATAATCTTCATGAAGAATTCAAAATTTGAAGTGATTAATTATATGGGAGACCCTGAAGGCAAATACAGTGGTGCCTCGCATAGCGATCACTCCGTATAGCGACGAAATTGCTTTGCGATGGTGTTTTTGTGATCGCAAAAGCGATCGCTTTGCGATGGTCCCTGTGGGTGATCATCGCAAAGCCCTCATTTTCACACAGCTGATCGGTGGTTTCAAACTGGCCGCCGGGTAAACAAAATGGCAGCCCACTGTTTTCAGGCACAGATTCCTTGCTTTAGAGGCACCAAAATGGCGGTGCTATGGAGGATCTTCACTCAGAGGTGAGTTTTAAGCCCATAGGAACACATTAATCATGTTTTAATGCATTTCTATGGGCTTTTTTATTTCGCTTAGCAATGTTATCGCTTAGCAGTGATTTTTCCAAACAAATTAACACCGCTAAGCGAGGCACCACTGTATGTTATAGTAAAAGGAAAACTGGAAGACAGATTATTGGTTCTTATTATGCCCCCAACATAGGTCAAGCAAATTTTATGCAGAACTTTCTAAGAAAGGTAAAAGAATTTGCCTGGGGAGACATTATCCTAGGCGGAGACACAAATAGTATTTTAAACAAAATCGATACAACATCAAAAAATAGAAAGGTATCAAATAATGGTAATAAAATTAGGAAGCTAATAGAGAGATCAAGTTTAATTGATGGGTCTTCATCTTATCGACCTATAACACTGCAAAAATCAACTTCAAATTTTTCTCTCAACAATACTGGCACAAAGATTAAGTAGTTTTGTAATGAAATCTTCATACAGCTCAATATGGTTTTATGCCAGGAAGACAAATGTGAGATGCTATCTGCAGAGTACTGAATAGTATATAAACAGCTAATAAAGAAAAAAAGAAGATAGCAATACTCTCACTGGATGCCCTTAAGGGCTTTGATTGGGTGGAATGGAAATGTATGTTTGATCTTTTGGAAAAGATGAATATGGGTAAAATTTGTATTAAAGTTCTAAAGGAATTATACATAGGAGCAGGTGCTACTGTACTTATTAATGGAATAGAACCTAACGAATTTACATTATTTAGAGGAACTAGATAGGGCGATCTAGTCTCTAATTTTATTCGCATTAATAATAGAACTTCTTGCGGCAAAAATAAGAGAAAGTGGAAACGTTAGAGGACTGAGCATGAAAAATAGAGAACACAAAATGAATTCATACGCAGATGATATGTTCCTTTTTTTTTTTTGGAGGACCCATTACTAAGAAGGGGGGCTTTTTGCCTACCCCAAGAAAGCTTTTAGAGATTTTTTAGGGATTTTTAGTGCTTTTGTAATTAAAGAGAATTATTGCCTCATTTCTATTTTGTAACAAGCCTTGGAAATGGTAATATGCTTTGCTTTTGCATCAAACTGACTTTATTACGTAAATCTATATTTTTTTCAATAAAATAATAATTATAAAATCTTTTGGTCTCTTGAACAGTGTAGCTGTCTTAGCAATACCCTGAGAGGGAAGCAAGGCCACATTAAGCTACTGAGTCCTACTTTATTGGGCAACGTGGGTCTAAGGACAACAAAGCTCATGTGTTTTTCTTTTTTGGTTTTTACCTAAGGTTAAACAAGTATTCTTTTTAGGGCAGACTTGTAAGAAGAGGTTTCTTGCAGGCCTTGGCTGAGGTCATCCAGGACTCAACCCAGCTGCAGGAGGGTGCGCAGACTTCTAATTGCTCTCTGTCCATCAGTTAGCATTCCTCTAGGGGAAGCTGATTGTGACAACATCATTCCTGCCTGTCCATCACAGAAACTCAAGGGGGAGGAGCCAAGGATAGGGGCAGGAGGGACAGAGTTAGAGAGTTATCAGACAGTTAGACAGTTAGAAGGACAGTTAGACAGAGACAGTTGGGGATGTGGAATGGCAGTTAAAGTTTAGGAGAATGAAGGAGAGGGTTAGTGAATTGAGCTGAGAGTGTTAGGAGAGGAAATTGAGAAGTTTAAACAATATTGAACAATATTGAATCCAGTAAGAAAAAGGGATTCCAATAAGCCAAAGAAAAAGTGAATTTCCTGAGCTTAGGAGACCTAGTAGTCTGGTGCTGTAAGGGCAGGAGTGGGACCCTTGAAAATGGCTTGGTGAAAAAGCTTAAAAGGGACTCCTGATTGCAGACCGGGGAAAGACTAAGAAAGGGAAAAGCTCTGGAAAATTCAACAGTTTGAGGTTTACCTCAAGATTGTGAAAGACTAGCGGGCTAGCTTTGAGTCCTAGGCTCTGAGAAGAGAGTGCTGAGGGGACAAAAGCAGAAGCCAAGGTCAAACACAGATCTGAGGGAACTGGACCAAGAAAAGGGGCTTGGAAAACAGAAAAATAAACAGAAGTAGAAATAGCTGGGTGGCTGGAAGCCAAAAGAAACAGTGTATCCCACAGGGAACAACAAGGCTGGGTGCCTGGAGTAACAAAGTAGCAAACTTAGGCTGTCAAAGGGAAAGCTACTAAGTAACACTCAATCTCTCCCTAACACAGAAAAAAGGTCCCTTTTAAAACAAGGCTTGTCTTTCTGAATCTGTGAGAAAACAGATAATCCGTGCCTTCTAAGAGAGGGAAACGGTTAACAATGGAGGTACCTGAAGGACAAGGGTTACCTCATGAAGAGGAAAGCCCTCTTGAATTAGCTGAGCAAGATGATAATGATGCTCAGGAGAATGCTGCTCAGAAAGATGATGTCCCAAAGGGAGGAGAAGCTACTTTAACCTCCCAAGAGTTTCAAAAGTGGGAATTAGAACAGGAATTTTAGCTAAGGCAAAGTGAGATAGAGGCAAAAGAAAGAACTGAAGCCAGACAGGCAGAGGCCAGAGAAAAAAGATGGAACACCAATTTAAAATGAGACAATTAGAGCTAACAGCCTCAAATCAGAATAATAACAATTTCAGCAGTTGAAGAGATTTCAAAAAGAGACCTCAAGAAATTCCTATAATTCAGAAAGGGGGATAATCCAGAGGCATTCCTGATTCTGTCTGAGAGAGCCTGCTGGGACTACAAAATAGAGCAATCAGAGAAAATGATCCTTTTAAGAACCCAAATTAGTGGAGAACTCACTGAAATATACACCCAAATGCTCCAAGAAAAAGCAAGAGATTATGAAGCTTTTAAAAAGCTGGTTTTTGCGAGGTTTAGGATCAATGAGAAACATTTGAGGCAGAAATTGAGGGCATTGACCAAAAAGCCTGAGGAATCCTATTCTCAATTAGGGGCAAATATGATAAGTTATTCGGAAAAGTGGCTTGAGCAGTCAGAGGTCCAGACCCTAGAGGATATGAAAAATATGATTGGTCTTGAACAATTCTTCTCAGTTCTACCTGGGGAATTGCGGTATTTGGTAACAGATAAAAAGCCTAAAACATGGTGGTGCTGCGGGCTAAACCGCAGAAGCCTGTGCTGCAGGGTCAGAAGATCGAATCCACATGACGGAGTGAGTGCCCGTCGCTTGTCCCAGCTCCCGCCAACCTAGCGGTTCGAAAGCATGCAAAATGCAAGTAGATAAATAGGGACCACCTCAGTGGGAAGGTAACAGCATTCTGTGTCTAAGTCGCACTGGCCATGTGACCACAGAAGATTGTCTTCGGACAAAAATGTTGGCTCTATGGCTTGGAAACGGGGATGAACACGACTGGACAAAATTGTCAAGGGGAACCTTTACCTTTACCTAAAAAGCCTAAAAACATTTTTGAGGCCAGCGAAATTACTGACCATATTACAGAAATAAAACATCCGAGATACTCTGAGGTAAAAGTTGGAGGAAAAGCTTGGGATGACAGAAAGAAAGAACCCAGAGAGTACCTCAGAGATGAACAGGCAGTTGGAAGCCATTTTAGAGGCAAGCCCTCAAAGCAAAGCCAGCAGAGATTTAAAAACTGGGAAGGAAAGGGAGATAAATCCCCAAGTTTTAAATGAAAAGTTTCTAGATCCTGTTTTGGTTGTGTAGAACAAGGACACTTCATATCTCAGTGTTCCAAGAATAGAGATTTGGGGCAACAAAAAGGGAATTTGAATTTGCCTAAGAAAGTATATTGCGTACAGCAAAATGAGGCACCCATAGGGGCAATTGAAGTGGGTGTCATAGCAACCTCAACTGCTAGAGCAGAGAGCCCAGAACCACAAGAACAACAAATCCCAACAGCTAAAATTCTCCATTGTTATTTGATTGAAAGTAACCAGGAACTTATTAGATGTTCTGGGAATAATATTTATATAAATGAGACTAAATATCTAGGTCTAAAAGACTTGTGCTCTCAGGTGACATTACGCCATTCAGAAATAATCCCTCCAGAATATATATTGAAAGATGAAAGCCTAACAGTCAAAGGAATTGGGACAGAGATAATTATGTTACCAGAGGCAAAAATACTGATAAAATATCAAGGGTGGACTGGGTGGTGGAAAACAGGAATTACCAGGGAACTACCAGCGCCATGCCTAATAGGTATAGATCTCTCTGAACATGTCAATAGTGTTTTTAATGAATACTCACTTCCAGAAAGAAAATAAAGTAATATCTGTGGAAAAAACTGAATTCCCTAAGGAACTAATAAGAGGGAATGATGAGATATCTGATTTAGGAATCCATGAGGAATCCAAATGAGAGTACATTTAAATAGGAAAAAGAAGCAGATTCCAGTTTGGAACAATGCTTTAAAATGATTAACGAAGGTCCAGTAACCCCTGAGAACCCCGAGAGGTACTTTGAGGAAAAAGGCCTCTTATATAGAAAAATCTTAATGAATACCTGGAGGGAAGGGGAGAGCCTTCATAAACTACTAATAATCCCTTCTAAATACAGACAGAAAATAATAGAAAAAGGACATGCAGGCACCTTTTCTGGTCATTTAGGTATTACAAGAACTAAGCAAAGAATATCTCAGAATTTCTACTGGCCAAAAATGGGAAAGCAGATAAAAGCATTTTGTCAGAGTTGTGACATATGTCAAAGGCAAGGAAATAGTAATGATAAATCCAATAGTGATGAAAAGAAAGATAGTGATAGTTACAATAATTATATTGTAAAAGTTAATAATAATTTTAATCAACTGACCCATGAACACAGAGGGATGTCGGTAGTTGAAAAAGGGGGTTGGAATGAGATGAAACAGATTAAGGATAGTTTCGTATATAAAAGCTCAAAAGGAAGTCAGAGAACACCAATACAAAAATAGAAGAAAATTGGGAGGAACTAAAGGGGGAGCAAGATACTGAAACAGTAATTCAATACATAGATATTTTAAGGAACACTTTGCAGAAATCCCTAGAGATTGAAGCAGAAAATTTACAGGGCCAGCAACAGAAACAGAAATTATGGTATGACAGAAAAGCCAGAGAGAGAATATTCAACCCTGGAGTTGAGGATCTGATGCTAAGACCCATCAAAGGGAATAAGTTGCAACTAAATTGGGAAGGTCCATACAGAATAATCTCCAAAATGAATGAAATAAATTATATAATCCAGGAGGAGGGAGAACCAGGGTGAAAAGTGATTCAAGTAAACATAATAAAACCATATTATAGAAGGGGAAACATCCTATTTGCTAGGAAAGAAGCTGACAATGAAAGATATGAATTACACTATTGGGAAGGGAGGGGTGAACCCAAATATAACCCTGAAGATGCCCAAACCAGTCCCTTACTTTTCCCAGAGAGACAAAAAGAAGCGAGAGCCTTGCTAATTAGATACAAGCAGGTCTTCTCAAACAAACCAGGGGTAGCACAGGGAGTAGTGCACAAAAGTGATACCAGAGGTACAACTTCAAAGTGTATACCAAAGTTCAGAGAAATAGCTGTCCCTATATCTGACCTGACACATAAAAAGAAAGATGAAAATATCCAGGGGACGAGCAACTATGAGGAGGCCTTTGGGAAGCAGAAGGAGGCGTTGATGGCTGGCCACATTGTGAGAGGTTTAGAGTTCTGGAAGGACTTCACCATCCATGCTGATGTGTTCAGATTCGAACACGAAACCCGTGCTGAGCCAGGCGGACGACAAACAAGATGTCTACATTCTTGAGTGGAAAGCTGCAGGCTGGTGAGAGACTCCTTGCATCAATGGAACATAAGTGTGATATAAGGGGATGGTCAGTGCAGAAGATCAGACCGTGCGAGTGGAGAGGATATTTTGAACTGTGCACAGACTCATTTCCTTTAATGGAGGTACGCATTGTGAAATCCGATAAGAACAAGCTTGCAAACTGGACCAGGAACTTGCAAGACTTAGAATTCAAAATCCACAGAAAAAGAAAGACTCAAAAGATAATTGCTGAGGCCTGGGCGTGAAGACCTAATGAAGAATAAATGGAGTACTGAAAGCAATGTAAAATGTAATAATATGGTTCAGCTATGTACAAATAAAAATAAATAAATGCAAATGTAACTTTCTTTTAGATGAAATAATGGTAAAGTTTTATAGCAAAGAAATTGAAAGTATTGCAAATGTTATTGATGCAAGGTAATGGTGTTATGTATTAAGGTGATTTAAAATGTGTAATACAGTATTATTATAAGTTGTGTGAAATATTAAACTGTTTCTACGTTGTTCATGGAGCAAACCACAGTAGGTTTTAATCCATGGAACAAACTTTCTAAGGGGGAAGGTATGTAGTGAAATGCCAAAAGGTGATGTCATTCCTGCTGATCCAAGAGCAGTTGAAGATTTTTATAATTAAATTTTTATTAAGAAAATTTTTTAGATTTTTAAAGATTAAATGTTTAAAGATTAAATTTTATTACGAGAATATATAGTTTCACAGAAACTGTTTTTGCTCAAGCATAGCATAAAGAACAGGTTCAAAAGAATACACAGTTAAATACAACTAATTCCCATTAAAACAACAAACACTAAACTGAGCTAAGGTGGGCTAGCCGCACCTCCTTCTTTCCCTTATTTACATTCTCTTCCTCCATCATCATGGATCTTGAACAGAACAGAATCTCTCCCACATAATCCATTGTCCATTTCCTACATTACTTGGACCTCCTTCTTCTTGACCATAAACCAATCAATGTAAAGAAGCGTAACCGTCAATTCCACCCACAATTCTCATGAAGATGCAGCTGGTTTATCTTCATTCCAATTAGGAAAGAATTTGTTGGGTCTTCGTTCCCTCTGCGCCTCCCATCCTTGTATGCTGTAATGATATGTGTTTTTGTGTGTTCTTAGTATGGTTTATGTAGTCTCATAATTGTCTTAATGGCATCCATTTTGAATCAATGTCTGTGTCTGTGGAAGGAATTTCACATGCTGTTTTCAGACTGCATAGCTCTTAGTCCTTATCTGGTTGCTAGGATGGCCTGAGAGCTGAACTTCTTGTAGTCATAACACATTCTAACACCTGCAAACTGTCATGAGAAACTTAGGTAGGACAAGACACTTTTTGCTTCCTAATTGGTCATCCTGTGGAGGAAGAAAAGGGGGGGTAAGTTGTAAAATGGAGTGTGGCTGAGAAAGACAGAAGAGCCTTTTTTCCAAAATGGATTCTAACTCCTGAAATGGAGCTTTTTCCTAACATGGATTATAATGGACTGATGGACTACAATTGGACTTTATAGTTCCTGATGGACTATGGAATTCCTGGATACGTAAGAATGCCTTTTCTTTAAGATAAGGATGGCTAAGCCTATACTTTATTCTAGCTTAGTATGCATTTCTTGTTTTATTTTTCTTAGCTGGAGTTTGTGGGGTAATCTAAATGTCTTGGTTGGAAATGTTACTAAATGCTTTACTTTGCAATACACTGAATTCTATTTAGAGCTATATTTCTTAATAAAAACTGTAATGCATAAGATTTCATGTTTTGGTCTCTTGAACAGAATAGCCTGATTAATTGGCCACGTATTTTTCTACCACAGAGCCCATATTTCACCTGAGTACTAACTCATGGTTTGTGTTGTGTTTCTTTCTTTTCTTAACAAAGGGGATAGACTTGAAGAAGGAGATTTAGTGCAGTAGCCTGACTGAGTTTTAGGGCTCACCTTAGCCATATAGGGACTGACTAATCTCTGGAATCTCTCTGTTCCTGTCTCATTTGATCTCCCTGGAGACGGATGAAGCTTACATATGCTTATCAGGATTCACGCTGTACCAGGCTGGCTGTAAATTAGGAAAAGCAACATCTCTGTCTTTCTCACATTCCAATGTCTTCCTTTCACTTTTAAAACCTAACAGACTCAATTTTCTATTTCTCATTGACTACAATTCCCATCTTCCTTTAATCTCTGACTACAAGTCCAATTCTCTTTCAATCTAATGACAATAGAAATAAATGAAACTTGGTGGGATGACTCCTACAACTGGAATACAGCAATTGAAGGATATAAATTGTTCAAAAAGAACAGAAAGAATATAAAGGTAGGTGGATCTATAGTATATATAAAAAATACACACTCCTGCACTGAAATACAGGAGGAGGCCATTGGATGTCCCATTAAGCGCATCTGGATCAAAGGAATGTGATAGCTGGCATCTACTAGCAGCAGCCAAATCAAGGAGAGGAGGTGTATGAAACTTTTTGGGGGGGGGGAATAGCAAGGATTTCAAACAGATACAATGTAGTAGTGAAGGGGCATTTCAATTATCTGGATATATGTTGGGAGGCAAATTTTGCAAAGAATATTACTTTCAAACATTCTTGACTTGTGTGGCTGATAATTTCCTGCTACAAAAATTGGAGAAAGAAAGTAGAGGACTAGCTGTCCTTGACTTGATTCTAACCAATAGAGATGACTTGGTGGAGGGAATGGCAATAATGAGAAGTCTGGGCAAGAATGATCACGTTCTAATGGAATTTTTAATTTCAAAGGAAACAAAATCAGAGTGTAACCACACACATGAGCTGGATTTTTAAAAAGCCAATTTTAATAATCCCAGAGCAAGGTTGAATAAGATCCCCTGGGAGGAGATCCTAAGAAGAAAAGAGTCCAAGAATGGTGGAAATTTCTAAAACAAAAAATTGTGGGAGGCAGCAAAAAAAGGCCAGTGTGACTTCACAGAAACCTCAGGAGGACCTGAAAACAAACAAACAAACAAACAAACAAACAAACAAAAGGGCATGTATAGGAAGTGGAAGGAGACCCAGGCCATCAAGGAAGAGTAGAGACAAGTAACAATAAAATGCAGAGATGGCACTGGGAGAGCAAAAGCTGGGAATGAGCTGAAATTAGCCAGAGTCACTAAAAGCCATAAAATTCATTTTTCAGGTATGTGCAAAGCAAAATACAAAGAAAAGAAATAATGGCACAGCTACTCAATGGAGATGGGAAAATGATAACAGGATGAAGAAAAGGCAGAAGTGCTCAATTCCCATTTTAGTTTAGTCTTTTCCTGAAGAGCTATGACCCTCACGACAAATGTGATGTGCAAGTGGAGGGGCAGGCTTGCAGTTGGAGATTGATAAACAAATAGTCAAGAAATACCTTACCACCTTGAACGAGTTCAGATCTCCAGGGCCAATGAACTGCATCTGAGAGTACTAAAGGAACTGACCGAAGAACTCTCAGAACTGCTGCCCATTATTTTCTTGAAAGCATGGGAGATGGTTCAGGTGCCAGATGATTGGAGAAAGGTAGTGTTGTCCTTTTCTTCAAAAAGGACAAAAGCAAGGAACTTGGGAACTATAGGCCAGTCAGCATAACGTCAATCTCAGGGAAAATTCTGGAACAAATTATAAAACAATCACTATGCAATCAACTAGAAAACAGTGCAGTAATAACTAGAAGCCAATACAGATTTGATGGTTGTTGTGGCTTTTTTGAGCTGTTTGGCCATGTTCTGTAGGTTTTTCTTCCTAACAGTTTGCCAGGCTCTGTGGCCAGCATCTTCAGAGGATGGAAGCTAGGATTTTGTCTGTGTTCTGGTGTAGTGTGCAGGATTGTTGAGTATTTGTAGCTGTGGGATCAGGATTTTTGTTCTTTTCAGGAGATTCAATATTTCCTGTGATCAGGGTGTTTTTTGTTATGGTTGTTTTGTTGTGATAAGGGGGGATGATCTGTCACTGTGATAGATGGGTGTCATTGACTAGTCTTTTGTGTGAAAACCTTTGAGAACACAGCATGAATTTGTCAAGAACAAATCCTGCCCAACTAATCTGATCTCATATTCTCGAAACTTTTCACAGCTGGGACCTGATGGTTGTTGCAGGTTTTTCAGGCTGTTTGGCCATGTTCTTAAGGTTTTTCTTCCTAACGTCTCACCAGTCTCTGTGGCCGGCATCTTCAGAAGACAGGAGGGATTAGTTATCCCAGAAACTGCACCAGAGCACATAAAGAGTTCTGATTCCTGTTCTGAGGATGCCGGCCACAGAGACTGGTGAAACCTTAGGAAGAAAAACCTTAAGAACACAGCCAAAGAGCCCCAAAAACCTACAACAACCATAATCTAAACTCATTTTTTGATCGGTAGCCTCCCTGATAGACCGAGGGAATGCTGTAGACATAGTATATCTTCAGCAAAGCTTTTGACAGTGTCCCATGGTATCCTGATTAGCAAACTAACTCGGTGTGGGCTGGATAGATCATGTGTCAGGTGGATACACAATTGGCTACAGAATCATACTCAGAGGGTAATCATTAATGGTTCCTTCTCCAACTGGGAGGTGGTAGCAAGTGGGGTACCCCAAGGCTCAGTCCTGGATCTGGTGCTCTTCAACATTTTTATTAATGACTTGCATGAGTGAATGGAGGGAATATTTGTCAGATTTGTAGATGACACAAAATTGGGTGGAATGGCTAATACCTTGGAAGACAGAAACAAAATTCAAAATGATCATGATAGGCTGGAGCACTGGGCTAAAAAAACCAGTGAAATTTAACAGTGATAAATGCACTGTACTGCACCTCGGAAAAAGAAACCAAGCACACAGTTGGAAGATGGGAGAAACTAAAACAATAACAGGAGCGAGAAGGACCTTGGAATTGTCATAGATCACAAGCTGAATATGAACCAATACAGTGGTGCCTCACAAGACGAACGCCTCGCAGGATGAAAAAATCACAAGAAGAATGGGTCTTGTGAGTTTCTTGGTGCCTCACAAGACGGGTCATCTTGCAAACTTTTTGTTTTGCAAAACAAGTTTTCCCATAGGAATGCATTTAAATTTAATTAATGCATTCCTATGGGGAAAAAAATTCAGAAAAAAAGTCACTTACCTGGTAGTAAGTCTGAGTAGACCGAGCCCCGCTCCTCCTTGGTAGCCCGGGAGCAGCCGGACTCTAGCACTGAACAGCTGACCGTCGGGAAGCAGCAGAGAGGCGACAACCATTTTGAGATGTGACCACATGGCTGCTGCCTCTCAAAATGGCTGCTGCCTCTCTGCTGGTTCCCGACAGTCAGCTGTTTGGTGCTAGAGTGCGGCTGTTCCTGGGCTACCAAGGAGGAGCGGGGCTCGGTCTACTCTGTCTTACTGCCAGGTAAGTGACTTTTTTCTGACTTTTCCCCCATAGGAACACATTAATTACATTTCAATGCATTCCTATGGGAAAACTTGCTTCGCAAAATAAAATTTTCGCAAGATGGCATTGTGATGAGATGAGTTTTTGAATTAAAATCTTTTAAGGCATATGGGTTTTGTAATTATGAAATGAGCCAGAGAGGTTCCATCTTGTTTCTTTGTATAAAGTAACTTTGCTATGCTAACAGGTTGTTTTCTAGGCGAGCAGAGAGAATGTTATTCTGAAAGCCTGAGAAAGGACTCTGTGTGATTAGATGGGAATTGTTGTGACTTTATGCGAAACCACAGAAAACCCAAATAACATCTGGTGCGTATGAGAAAGAAGTCATGTGATGCAACAGGACTGTTTGCCTAGTAACGAACTCTGATTGGATGACATCGTGGGAAGGTGCGATGAGCCCTTGCCAGTTACTCTTGAAAAACGAACTTTTTCCCTATGGACATTGTCTTTCAAGGCCGATCCTTCAGTCATTCGTGACACATGGGACTAACTTTTACTATACTGGATTATCCTTGGACTTATGGGATTTTTCCCTAAGGACTATGCATGGATTATTTTCTATGGACTGTTCTATGGAATATTCTTTATGGACTTCTTTTCTTGGAATACTCCATATGGACTATGCTCTTGTAATTTTGTAAGGACTATGGTACATTTACTGGATTTGACTTTTCTAAGGATAATGGGACTTTTATTGAATTTTTCTTTTAGTACAGGATTCTTGTTCTACAGGATCACTGAGGACTATAGCCTTTTTATAACCTACTTGGATTATTTTGTTTTTACTAATGATTTCCTGGACTGGAACTCTTTTTATTCTTTTTAATGGCTTTTTGTGTTTTTGTAAGGTTTTTGAACACTTTTCTATTTTTCTTGTTTTCTTTGCCTCACTACATCTTTGTAACTAACCAGCACAATGCTAGTTTATTTGCTTTGGTTTAATTTGGCTTTGATACTTAGTAACATGCTTATTCTTTAATAAAATAAAGATTATAAAACTCATTTGGTTTCCTGAACAGTACACTTGTCATAGGGTCATCTGAGAGTGCTGCCTCGGCCTAGCTTACTTAGAGTCCTGTCAGTGGTGCAAGTTAAGTCTAAGGACTACAAAGCCCACTTGACCTTTTCATAATAATATCTGAGAGTACAAGGGTGTTCTTATGTGGGCAGACCTGTGAGAAGGAGTGCTGTATCTTGGCTAGCTGAATTTGGACTCATTCAGCCCATTTTAGCATGTGCAAACTCCTGATTGCTCTCTGTCCAGGCTTACACATGTTTTTGAAGCCGTGTTTGCTGACATGGTGGCAGCTGCGCGATGGACCACGTGATGGGTTTTGTAGTACCTCAGGATGACCAATCTTTGTTCCATCTAGCAGCTTGAGTGACTCTGATCCACAAGCTAAGTTTTGATTGCAGAGGGACACTGAGGCTTCAAGGAGCTAAGTGAACAGTAGTGCTTCCCTGAGTGTGAACAGCAGCTTCCTAGGAAACGCTGTTTGCCAGCAATTAGGCTGTGGTGAGAGGTGTTAAATCTTCAGGCTGTGGTAATGTGTGTTAGAATCTGGGGTGCTCTTTTAAGAAAGAGATTCCCAGTGGGACAAGCAAACTGTTAGGAAACAATTGGATTTAATCAGTAGGCATGTGCAGGATGTTACAACGTTGTAGTGAAGTAATTCTAAGATGCATGTCCTTTATTTTTGGAGTGCTGGCTCAGGTCATGCCTAAGATTTTAGGATCTGTCAGGGATGACCCTACCTCTGCAATAGCACCCAAGTTGAACAGGTCATTTCACAATCTTAGGATTGCATAAATGACTCTGGCTACCTTGTTCTGGGACTTGCATTCAGCTTGTTGTGGCCTAAACGTACTCCTATAATCTTAGGATTTGTCGGAGGACCTGGCCCTGTTCCAGCCTAGCTCTGGGTCTCCCACTACAATCTTAGGATCTGTCAGGAGTACCTAGCTGCATCTGGCTTGGCCTAGAGTCATGCCCTATGATCTTAGGATATCTGTCTGCACCCAGCTCAGTCATTGATCATCTCTGTAACTTTAGGGTTCACAGAGTGGTCACAGTTTTCTTTTCTCTTCCTTTTGGATTTTTCAGTATTTTGGTTTGGCAGCTGTTGGTCCTCTCGCCTATCTTAGGATAGCAGAGTGACAGCAGTTGGTCAAAGGTGCAGAGAAGATTTTTAATTTTATTTTGGTTTGGCAGCTGTCTGTCCCCTTTGCATATCTTAGGATAGCAGAGTGACAGCAGTTGGTCGAAGGTGCAGAGGAGATTTTTAATTTTTTTTCTTTCTTGGAGTTTTGTTTGTTTTTATTGCTGACATAGCCTAGGCTAGATTGCCAGCAGAATATGGGGGAGCAAGATCAGTCGGCAGCTGTGGACAGAATCTTGGAAGTGGCTTCGGGATTTTTTGAGCAAGCCAAGCAGAAAATTCGGGAAAGAGATTCACTTATAGAACATCTGTACCAGGAAAACTTACTTTTAAAATGTTTTTTAAGCACAGAACCTGGCTTGATGCAAAGGTTTTTCCAAGCTCAGCAGGGTTCATTTGGGGATTACTGCAACGAGACGCTCCAGACAATAGGGAGTGGTCCTGAGATGCAAGTTGCTTGTGTGGAAAGAGTTAACGAGGCCCAGTGGAATTCTAATGAGCATTCCAGAGGAGACAGCGATTTATCACCCGTCCAAACAAAGGATTCACAGGCCCTGGAGTCACACGCATAGAAAGGAATGCAGGAGAAAGAAACATCGCTGTCTGTTTCGCTTCACCGAGCTGTTTCCCTGGAGGAACTAGCATCGGACAACGCAAGGGAAAACTGCAGTGCTCCAGAGAACTTCAGTGCATTCGAATGCAGACCAGCACCACCCTCAGCTCTTTTTCAGAGCCCAGGACAGGTGAGAAGCTCTGAAATAATTCGGGATGAGACTATGGGTTTGCCAGAAGAGAGAGAGAGCAAGGGATTTTCCAAAGCAGTCAAGCAATTGCTGTGACTGAAAGCTTAGAAGCAGCAGCAGTTCAAGGGGGAGTGGAATACCGAGATGATGATATGGAGACTCAGCTTAATTCTTTGTCAGGACTTGTGTCAGCAGATCTTGATGCATGTCAGATCTCAAACAACCCCCCTTCTCTTAGCCCAGAGGGAACAGTGAAATCAGACACTGTTAGGTTGGCAGGGACCCCGTGTACTTCATGGCAGTTTGGGAGTAATGAGAATAACCATAGGGGTGGCCTACTCAGTGCACAGGAGCAGTCAGCTGAGAAGGCTGGAGGAGTGAAGGTTTTCTCAGAGTCATTGCCAAGTGCCATAGTAGTTGATAGTGGAGCGGTTTTGCAGCATGGACTTTCACTTTGTTTCAATAGTACAAGTGAATGTGGAGCTAATTCTGTAAGCTTGCTTAAAGATAGAAAGCTGCATTTGAACCTGTCAGATTGTGAGACTGTTTCTAACACAACCAATGAAGGGGGAAGCACTAACTTTTTGGGATTACAAAGTACTGATGTTTCTCCAGAGACTGAAATCATATCTGGAAACTTTGGCCCAGTACCACAGTTAACCTTCTCAGAAAGATCTTTAGAAAGAAAAGCAGAGGTTTGGGACCATACTTATTTTCAACAGTCTATTTTCCAAGGAAGTGGTGAGAATGCTGATACTGTTTCTGAGGCTATGCAGAGTACTCCCGAGGGAACTTTGATGCAACAGCGGCCTCTTGTGACCAAACCTGATAGCACAGCTAATTCAGCAATACAGGTATTCAGGGGTGTGGCATTTCTGGACCAAGGCGTGGAAGGCATTGATCAATTTAGCCCAGGACAGATATTGGAGTCTGTGTTAGCTAATCACCAAAACATCTTCTCGAATTCACCGGGAGAAACTAATGTGGTGAAACATTTTATTACAGTCAATGATGGTTTGACTGCTGTTTCTGTTCCTATGGACCTAGAAGGGACTAAGGGCAATTTAGTGTCTGGAACTGTTGAAAGTCTTATTTCACAAGGAGTGATTGAACCATGTAGAACAGCTGTATTCAATACTATTTCAATGTGTCAAGGCGAACAGGATGCTAATCCTACAGTGGAATTAGATTTTGGCCAGTTAAATAAGTTCACGGAGACTGAGACAATTCCTACAATCAATGTTGAGACGTTAGTTGAAATTGTTGCAAACGCTGAATACATTTCTGTGATTGGAATAAAAGGAGGGCTTTATCAGATTTTAATTAAAGAGGAACATCGCCCTTATACATCATTTACTTGCCCTCAGGGAATTTACCACCTCAGAAAATTAGCACCTGGAATGGAAAATACCTATGTTACTTTTCAGAAATTGGTTGATGAATTGTTTGGTGATTTATATTACGTGATTGGCTATGTAGACAACCTTGTAATTTACAGCCCTGATCCAATTCAAGCAGACAAAAATGCTTTGACATTCTTAGAGAAGCAGAGACATCGAAGCCCAAGATTAATGCAGTGGTATTTCAGATTGCAAAAATATAATTTTGATGTTGAACATCTACCTGGAAAGGAGGCTTTAATTGCTCACTGTTTGTCTCGAATGTTTAGTGCAGATGCAAGGGGAGAAAATGGCTAGAATTGGTAAAGCTCTGATGTTTAATTTTCTTGATATTCTGTATGACAATGTTCCTGAGCATACATAGAGTGTTTTATCTATTATTACTTCATATCAGTATATTGGTTTGTCAAGTTATTATGATGTTAACCCTGGTTTCATTATTTTGCTGTTTGATGACTAGAGTATTATCTGAGCATATGCAGAGTGATGTATTTGATTAAGTATACTAACATGTTTATTCTTCTGTTTTTCAGACTAGTAGAAGTGTCTAACGCAATTTTCTCTCATGTATGGTAAATACTGTAATTATAATAGTTCTCATGTATCAATTGTTTTGCTATTTTAGAATTATATTTGAAATGTATTACTTTATGTTCAAGTTAATATCTTTCTCTGTTTTGTTAATGCTTAATTATGACATCTCATCTTATTCAGTTATCAAAATTAAAACTTAAATTGTTTGAGAATTTTGTCAATCTTCCGGGGGCTTGTGATGAGATGGGTTTTTGAGTTAAAATCTTTTAAGGCATATGGGTTTTGTAATTATGAAATGAGCCAGAGAGGTTCCATCTTGTTTCTTTGTATAAAGTAACTTTGCTATGCTAACAGGTTGTTTTCTAGGCGAGCAGAGAGAATGTTATTCTGAAAGCCTGAGAAAGGACTCTGTGTGATTAGATGGGAATTGTTGTGACTTTATGCGAAACCACAGAAAACCCAAATAACATCTGGTGCGTATGAGAAAGAAGTCATGTGATGCAACAGGACTGTTTGCCTAGTAACGAACTCTGATTGGATGACATCGTGGGAAGGTGCGATGAGCCCTTGCCAGTTACTCTTGAAAAAGGAACTTTTTCCCTATGGACATTGTCTTTCAAGGCCGATCCTTCAGTCATTCGTGACACATGGGACTAACCTTTACTATACTGGATTATCCTTGGATTTATGGCATTTTTCCCTAAGGACTATGCATGGATTATTTTCTATGGACTGTTCTATGGAATATTCTTTATGGACTTCTTTTCTTGGAATACTCCATATGGACTATGCTCTTGTAATTTTGTAAGGACTATGGTACATTTACTGGATTTGACTTTTCTAAGGATAATGGGACTTTTATTGAATTTTTCTTTTTAGTACAGGATTCTTGTTCTACAGGATCACTGAGGACTATAGCCTTTTTATAACCTACTTGGATTATTTTGTTTTTACTAATGATTTCCTGGACTGGAACTGTTTTTATTCTTTTTAATGGCTTTTTGTGTTTTTGTAAGGTTTTTGAACACTTTTCTATTTTTCTTGTTTTCTTTGCCTCACTACATCTTTGTAACTAACCAGCACAATGCTAGTTTATTTGCTTTGGTTTAATTTGGCTTTGATACTTAGTAACATGCTTATTCTTTAATAAAATAAAGATTATAAAACTCATTTGGTTTCCTGAACAGTACACTTGTCATAGGGTCATCTGAGAGTGCTGCCTCGGCCTAGCTTACTTAGAGTCCTGTCAGTGGTGCAAGTTAAGTCTAAGGACTACAAAGCCCACTTGACCTTTTCATAATAATATCTGAGAGTACAAGGGTGTTCTTATGTGGGCAGACCTGTGAGAAGGAGTGTTGTATCTTGGCTAGCTGAATTTGGACTCATTCAGCCCATTTTAGCATGTGCAAACTCCTGATTGCTCTCTGTCCAGGCTTACACGTGTTTTTGGACCCGTGTTTGTTGGCAGGCATTAACCATGGAACGGATTAATTTCGTCTTGCGAGGCACCACTGTATTGATATGTGGCTACAAAAATGCAGTTCCCTTTTATTTAGTACTGGTTGGCTTCACCTTGAGTATTGTGTCCAATTCTGGACACCACACTTCAAGAAGGATGCTGACAAATTGGAACAAGTTCAGAGGAGGGTAACAAAGATGATCAGGGGCTTGAAACCAAGTCCTATGAGGAAATACTGAAAGAATTTAGCATATTTAACCTTGAGAAAAGAAAACTGAAGCGTGATATTGTCATGAAACGGTGACTACTGGTTCTTTTCTATCCCAGGAAGGACAACATTAAACAGCAAAGAACCTCACAAGACACGTTAATAAATGCAAAAATAAATATACTTTATTATCTATTGGTTAAAATTCTAAATAAAGGTGCTTCATGCATTCAGCACATTCACACCACATACATACTCACCAAAGAGAGAATAATTCTTTATTTGCATTGTCCAAGTTCCAAAGAAAGTAGTTAGTTCCAAAAGCTTTTTGGTCTCAGCAGACTAACAGACAGACATAATGTTTGCCCAGACCCCTCTTCTTATATTCTATTTAGGCAGGTTTTTTTTAGCAGAGCATGCGCAGAAGAGATTCCTTTGTTTCAGGTTGTTCACAGAGCATGCGTGGTAGAGATATCTTTAGATACATGGTCCTTATCACTTATTGTGAAGTGTGGAATGCTTAACATGTCTTCCATCACTTAGTGGACACGTGTGGAATCTGCTTTGCTCAGGAGGGTCTTCGTACCAGGGTCTTCTTAATCCCCTTGACTCTACTCCCAGCGGCAGATGGTTTTTGTCAATTTAGTTCAGAATGTTAACAGTTCAAAAGTTGAATCTCTCACAATGAGGGCTTATAGCCAAAAATACAAAGTACCATAGTTCCTCTGGTTCTGTTGGTCTCCATCTTTGTGTCCTAACTCTCTCTCTGGTTCTTCAGCTGATCCAGGCCAAACATGCACATTCATCACAATATGACAGCATTTTTCAAAGATTAGAAAGCCTGTCTGTGATGTTTACCACATGACTCCTGTTTGTTTCCCCAAACAAAGGGCTCACACTATGTCATCCCACCAGCAGATACCAATTGTGACGTTCTCTCTTTTCCTCACTGCCACCAGTGGATTTCCTTTATCCACAATATATAAAGAACTTTAGTCAGATACTTGGTAACTGCCAACAGAACTTATTTATTGAAGTGTATTAAATTTAATCAGAATCACAGGTGTTCTTTGTTCAATGTATGCAATCAAATCATTAAAATGTCATATATCTTGCCACATAACCAATCACCACCTGCTCTATTTTTCTTGACCAGCTTATCTCTATTAGTATCAGTTCTCACTATCTCCCAGACTATCTATCACTCTCTCTGCAAATTCTATATCTCTCTCTTCATCTCTTCTGCCAAACCTTCTTATATGTGCTGACTCCACCCCTCCACTCCTCTCATAGGCTCATGCAAATAAGATCCTGAATATGAGTGACAGGAGTGACGTGGGGCAATCGTCACATTTTCATACAGAGGAGGGTCAAGATCTCTTCTCAATCATCCCAGAGTGCAGGAAAGGTCAAACTCTGCAATTAATTCAAGCAATATCAGATGGTTTCCATTCTTTGGTAATCCAAATCTCTCTACTGCTCCGCAGAATGCAAGACTACATTTGGAAATAAATCTGATGACAGGTACAACTCATTTTAAAACCTCTGTTCTGTATTTCTCACAATTCCTTATGTTTTCTTTTAAATTGGTGTCAATGCCAATTTGAATATGACATGAAGCCTTTTTCACTTTGTTGATGATCTGCAATGTGTTCATGTTGTGTAAGACAATGTGACGAATGTTTCTAATCACAGAATCCAATGTCAGAAAATGCTATTTTTGATGTAGCACATTGAAAGCAACAAATATTTTGTTGTGAAAGAAAATATATGGTATAATATATTTTAACAGTCTGTCTGCTCTGTATGGTACATTCCAACATATTTTCTTGTAAGGTAACACTTAGTACCAGCAGCATTATACCTCTCAGAAGTACTATGATTTCCTGTCAAATTCTGGCACAGAGCCCTATGGACACCAGTATTCCTGCAAGAGGTTCTTCTCTTTAAACCATAAGGTGGGATCAGTAAATGATATATTGACACCTTTCTTATCTTGTGCAACACTGAGAATGTCATCTTCAGCTACTATTGTGCTAATCTCCTCAATCCACTCTGTGATGAGATGTGTTTTTATGGGTAAGCTTGTCTCAATAGAATCCATTTTAAATTAGAATTTCTGTGTAGTTTCTGAGATGAGCCACAGCGGCTATCTTTTATCTAGTTACTAAGGAGAAACATTCCTGGTAGCCAAAGCATTTCTGTAGCTCTCGTGGGAATATGGGGCGTGACCTGTCCAGAAGTTTCTGGCCCTTGGGAACTCTGGGAAGAAGAAGCGATGGGGGAGAGAAAGTAGTGTGTGTTCCATCATGGATTACAAATAGTTTCCTCTGCCATGGACTGAGGGGAAACACCTGGATTGCATCTACAACAGCTTGTGAACCCAGGACACATGAGATGGACTATGTTACCCTTTATATTAGTTAGCATAGTTTCATTTCTTTATTTTTCTAGCTGGAGTGGGGGAGGAATTATCTGTGCCTTGTATTGAAAATGTACCAACTAAACATTTGGTTTCTTTACTTTAACAACTTTTATTAATAAAACAGTAATGATTGATTTCTATCTAGAAGCATTGTTTCTTGTTCAGACTAGCTGAGGAATATTAATTGGCCTTATATGTTCGCTACCAAAGATTTCTAGAGCCCAGATTAATCTGAGTATATCTCATGGTTATGTCTGTGTTGGCTATTTGGCTTATTAAAGGAGTGTGGCTTTTGGAGAAGAAGGAATAGACAAGACCCGGCTGAGATCCCCTGGGCTCTACTCAGCAGTATTGTGGTTTGTCTGTCTTTCGGATCCATCCCATTCTCCGGAACCCTGCAAACGTCTCCTTGGAGATATGGGCGGTGTTTTCGCACACTCAACTTCTGTTGCCTCACATTCACATAGTATCACATATTCTTCACTTTCAGGAATATTATATTCTTCATCTGTGTTGGTGCTGTTCACAATAATCTTTTTAGGGTCATTATCTCTTTCTGAAATAAGATCTCCATCTCCTGTAGATATGTCACAATCTCCATCATGAGATGTTAACAGAACAGTTGTTGCCCATTGTGATGAGATGGGTTTTTGAGTTAAAATCTTTTAAGGCATATGGGTTTTGTAATTAAGAAATAAGCCAGAGAGGTTCCATCTTGTTTCTTTGTATAAAGTATCTTTGCTATGCTGACATGTGTTTTCCAGGCGAGCAGAGAGAATGTTATTCTGAAGGCCTGAGAAGGACTCTGTGTGATTAGATAGATGGGAATTGTTGTGACTCTTTGATAAACCACCGTAACCCAAATAACATCTGCTGTGTATGAGAAAGAATTCATGTGATGTAACAGGACTGTTTGCCTAGTAACGAACTCTGATTGGATGACATCGTGGGAAGGTGCGATGAGCCCTTGCCAGTTACTCTTGAAAAAGGAACTTTTTCCCTATGGACATTGTCTTTCAAGGCCGATCCTTCAGTCATTCGTGACACATGGGACTAACCTTTACTATACTGGATTATCCTTGGATTTATGGCATTTTTTCCTAAGGACTATGCATGGATTATTTTCTATGGACTGTTCTATGGAATATTCTTTATGGACTTCTTTTCTTGGAATACTCCATATTATGATGTTAACCCTGGTTTCATTATTTTGCTGTTTGATGACTAGAGTATTATCTGAGCATATGCAGAGTGATGTATTTGATTAAGTATACTAACATGTTTATTCTTCTGTTTTTCAGACTAGTAGAAGTGTCTAACGCAATTTTCTCTCATGTATGGTAAATACTGTAATTATAATAGTTCTCATGTATCAATTGTTTTGCTATTTTAGAATTATATTTGAAATGTATTACTTTATGTTCAAGTTAATATCTTTCTCTGTTTTGTTAATGCTTAATTATGACATCTCATCTTATTCAGTTATCAAAATTAAAACTTAAATTGTTTGAGAATTTTGTCAATCTTCCGGGGGCTTGTGATGAGATGGGTTTTTGAGTTAAAATCTTTTAAGGCATATGGGTTTTGTAATTATGAAATGAGCCAGAGAGGTTCCATCTTGTTTCTTTGTATAAAGTAACTTTGCTATGCTAACAGGTTGTTTTCTAGGCGAGCAGAGAGAATGTTATTCTGAAAGCCTGAGAAAGGACTCTGTGTGATTAGATGGGAATTGTTGTGACTTTATGCGAAACCACAGAAAACCCAAATAACATCTGGTGCGTATGAGAAAGAAGTCATGTGATGCAACAGGACTGTTTGCCTAGTAACGAACTCTGATTGGATGACATCGTGGGAAGGTGCGATGAGCCCTTGCCAGTTACTCTTGAAAAAGGAACTTTTTCCCTATGGACATTGTCTTTCAAGGCCGATCCTTCAGTCATTCGTGACACATGGGACTAACCTTTACTATACTGGATTATCCTTGGATTTATGGCATTTTTCCCTAAGGACTATGCATGGATTATTTTCTATGGACTGTTCTATGGAATATTCTTTATGGACTTCTTTTCTTGGAATACTCCATATGGACTATGCTCTTGTAATTTTGTAAGGACTATGGTACATTTACTGGATTTGACTTTTCTAAGGATAATGGGACTTTTATTGAATTTTTCTTTTTAGTACAGGATTCTTGTTCTACAGGATCACTGAGGACTATAGCCTTTTTATAACCTACTTGGATTATTTTGTTTTTACTAATGATTTCCTGGACTGGAACTGTTTTTATTCTTTTTAATGGCTTTTTGTGTTTTTGTAAGGTTTTTGAACACTTTTCTATTTTTCTTGTTTTCTTTGCCTCACTACATCTTTGTAACTAACCAGCACAATGCTAGTTTATTTGCTTTGGTTTAATTTGGCTTTGATACTTAGTAACATGCTTATTCTTTAATAAAATAAAGATTATAAAACTCATTTGGTTTCCTGAACAGTACACTTGTCATAGGGTCATCTGAGAGTGCTGCCTCGGCCTAGCTTACTTAGAGTCCTGTCAGTGGTGCAAGTTAAGTCTAAGGACTACAAAGCCCACTTGACCTTTTCATAATAATATCTGAGAGTACAAGGGTGTTCTTATGTGGGCAGACCTGTGAGAAGGAGTGTTGTATCTTGGCTAGCTGAATTTGGACTCATTCAGCCCATTTTAGCATGTGCAAACTCCTGATTGCTCTCTGTCCAGGCTTACATGTGTTTTTGGACCCGTGTTTGTTGGCAGGCATTAACCATGGAACGGATTAATTTCGTCTTGCGAGGCACCACTGTATTGATATGTGGCTACAAAAATGCAGTTCCCTTTTATTTAGTACTGGTTGGCTTCACCTTGAGTATTGTGTCCAATTCTGGACACCACACTTCAAGAAGGATGCTGACAAATTGGAACAAGTTCAGAGGAGGGTAACAAAGATGATCAGGGGCTTGAAACCAAGTCCTATGAGGAAATACTGAAAGAATTTAGCATATTTAACCTTGAGAAAAGAAAACTGAAGCGTGATATTGTCATGAAACGGTGACTACTGGTTCTTTTCTATCCCAGGAAGGACAACATTAAACAGCAAAGAACCTCACAAGACACGTTAATAAATGCAAAAATAAATATACTTTATTATCTATTGGTTAAAATTCTAAATAAAGGTGCTTCATGCATTCAGCACATTCACACCACATACATACTCACCAAAGAGAGAATAATTCTTTATTTGCATTGTCCAAGTTCCAAAGAAAGTAGTTAGTTCCAAAAGCTTTTTGGTCTCAGCAGACTAACAGACAGACATAATGTTTGCCCAGACCCCTCTTCTTATATTCTATTTAGGCAGGTTTTTTTTAGCAGAGCATGCGCAGAAGAGATTCCTTTGTTTCAGGTTGTTCACAGAGCATGCGTGGTAGAGATATCTTTAGATACATGGTCCTTATCACTTATTGTGAAGTGTGGAATGCTTAACATGTCTTCCATCACTTAGTGGACACGTGTGGAATCTGCTTTGCTCAGGAGGGTCTTCGTACCAGGGTCTTCTTAATCCCCTTGACTCTACTCCCAGCGGCAGATGGTTTTTGTCAATTTAGTTCAGAATGTTAACAGTTCAAAAGTTGAATCTCTCACAATGAGGGCTTATAGCCAAAAATACAAAGTACCATAGTTCCTCTGGTTCTGTTGGTCTCCATCTTTGTGTCCTAACTCTCTCTCTGGTTCTTCAGCTGATCCAGGCCAAACATGCACATTCATCACAATATGACAGCATTTTTCAAAGATTAGAAAGCCTGTCTGTGATGTTTACCACATGACTCCTGTTTGTTTCCCCAAACAAAGGGCTCACACTATGTCATCCCACCAGCAGATACCAATTGTGACGTTCTCTCTTTTCCTCACTGCCACCAGTGGATTTCCTTTATCCACAATATATAAAGAACTTTAGTCAGATACTTGGTAACTGCCAACAGAACTTATTTATTGAAGTGTATTAAATTTAATCAGAATCACAGGTGTTCTTTGTTCAATGTATGCAATCAAATCATTAAAATGTCATATATCTTGCCACATAACCAATCACCACCTGCTCTATTTTTCTTGACCAGCTTATCTCTATTAGTATCAGTTCTCACTATCTCCCAGACTATCTATCACTCTCTCTGCAAATTCTATATCTCTCTCTTCATCTCTTCTGCCAAACCTTCTTATATGTGCTGACTCCACCCCTCCACTCCTCTCATAGGCTCATGCAAATAAGATCCTGAATATGAGTGACAGGAGTGACGTGGGGCAATCGTCACATTTTCATACAGAGGAGGGTCAAGATCTCTTCTCAATCATCCCAGAGTGCAGGAAAGGTCAAACTCTGCAATTAATTCAAGCAATATCAGATGGTTTCCATTCTTTGGTAATCCAAATCTCTCTACTGCTCCGCAGAATGCAAGACTACATTTGGAAATAAATCTGATGACAGGTACAACTCATTTTAAAACCTCTGTTCTGTATTTCTCACAATTCCTTATGTTTTCTTTTAAATTGGTGTCAATGCCAATTTGAATATGACATGAAGCCTTTTTCACTTTGTTGATGATCTGCAATGTGTTCATGTTGTGTAAGACAATGTGACGAATGTTTCTAATCACAGAATCCAATGTCAGAAAATGCTATTTTTGATGTAGCACATTGAAAGCAACAAATATTTTGTTGTGAAAGAAAATATATGGTATAATATATTTTAACAGTCTGTCTGCTCTGTATGGTACATTCCAACATATTTTCTTGTAAGGTAACACTTAGTACCAGCAGCATTATACCTCTCAGAAGTACTATGATTTCCTGTCAAATTCTGGCACAGAGCCCTATGGACACCAGTATTCCTGCAAGAGGTTCTTCTCTTTAAACCATAAGGTGGGATCAGTAAATGATATATTGACACCTTTCTTATCTTGTGCAACACTGAGAATGTCATCTTCAGCTACTATTGTGCTAATCTCCTCAATCCACTCTGTGATGAGATGTGTTTTTATGGGTAAGCTTGTCTCAATAGAATCCATTTTAAATTAGAATTTCTGTGTAGTTTCTGAGATGAGCCACAGCGGCTATCTTTTATCTAGTTACTAAGGAGAAACATTCCTGGTAGCCAAAGCATTTCTGTAGCTCTCGTGGGAATATGGGGCGTGACCTGTCCAGAAGTTTCTGGCCCTTGGGAACTCTGGGAAGAAGAAGCGATGGGGGAGAGAAAGTAGTGTGTGTTCCATCATGGATTACAAATAGTTTCCTCTGCCATGGACTGAGGGGAAACACCTGGATTGCATCTACAACAGCTTGTGAACCCAGGACACATGAGATGGACTATGTTACCCTTTATATTAGTTAGCATAGTTTCATTTCTTTATTTTTCTAGCTGGAGTGGGGGAGGAATTATCTGTGCCTTGTATTGAAAATGTACCAACTAAACATTTGGTTTCTTTACTTTAACAACTTTTATTAATAAAACAGTAATGATTGATTTCTATCTAGAAGCATTGTTTCTTGTTCAGACTAGCTGAGGAATATTAATTGGCCTTATATGTTCGCTACCAAAGATTTCTAGAGCCCAGATTAATCTGAGTATATCTCATGGTTATGTCTGTGTTGGCTATTTGGCTTATTAAAGGAGTGTGGCTTTTGGAGAAGAAGGAATAGACAAGACCCGGCTGAGATCCCCTGGGCTCTACTCAGCAGTATTGTGGTTTGTCTGTCTTTCGGATCCATCCCATTCTCCGGAACCCTGCAAACGTCTCCTTGGAGATATGGGCGGTGTTTTCGCACACTCAACTTCTGTTGCCTCACATTCACATAGTATCACATATTCTTCACTTTCAGGAATATTATATTCTTCATCTGTGTTGGTGCTGTTCACAATAATCTTTTTAGGGTCATTATCTCTTTCTGAAATAAGATCTCCATCTCCTGTAGATATGTCACAATCTCCATCATGAGATGTTAACAGAACAGTTGTTGCCCATTGTGATGAGATGGGTTTTTGAGTTAAAATCTTTTAAGGCATATGGGTTTTGTAATTAAGAAATAAGCCAGAGAGGTTCCATCTTGTTTCTTTGTATAAAGTATCTTTGCTATGCTGACATGTGTTTTCCAGGCGAGCAGAGAGAATGTTATTCTGAAGGCCTGAGAAGGACTCTGTGTGATTAGATAGATGGGAATTGTTGTGACTCTGATAAACCACAGAAAACCCAAATAACATCTGGTGCGTATGGGAAGGAAGTCATGTGATGTAACAGGACTGTTTGCCTAGTAACGAACTCTGATTGGATGACATCGTGGGAAGGTGCATTAGGCCCTTGCCAGTTACTCTTGAAAAAGGAACTTTTTGCCTATGGACATTGTCTTTCCAAGACCGACCTTTCAGTCATTCGTGACCTACTCTTCAGCCATTTGGGACTCACCCTAATGTCTTTCGAGACAGGCTGGTGGCCTACCTACATGGACTGGTTCCTATGCTTTGCTGGATTACTTTTGGACTTATGGGATTTTTCCTAAGGACTGTGCATGGACTATTTTCTATGGACTGTTCTATGGAATATTCTTTATGGACTTCTTTTCTTGGAATACTCCATATGGACTATGCTCTTGTAATGTTGTAAGGACTATGGTATAATTACTGGATTTTTCTTTACTAAGTACTATGGGACATATAAGGGATTTTTATTTTTGTTAAGGGATTTTTATTCTATAGTATCACTGAGGACTATCGCCTTTTCATAACCTACTTGGATTATTTTGTTTTACTAATGATTTCCTGGACTGGAACTGTTTTGATTCTTTTTAATGTCTTTTTGTATTTTTAATAAGGTTTTTGAATACTTTTCTATTTTTCATGTTTTCTTTGCCTCACTACATCTGTGTAACTAAACAGCACAATGCTAGTTTATTTATTTTGGCTTTGAAACTTAGTAACATGCTTTTTCTTTAATAAAATAAAGATTATAAAACTCATTTGGTTTCCTGAACAGTACACTTGTCATAGGGTCATCTGAGAGTGCTGCCTCGGCCTAGCTTACTTAGAGTCCTGTCAGTGGTGCAAGTTAAGTCTAAGGACTACAAAGCCCACTTGACCTTTTCACAATAATATCTGAGAGTACTAGGGTGTTCTTATGTGGGCAGACTTGCGAGAAGGAGTGTTGTATCATGGCTAGCTGAATTTGGACTCTTCAGCCCATTTTAGCATGTGCAAACTCCTGATTGCTCTCTGTCCAAACAAACACGTGTGTTTTCGAACCCGTTGGGTGCCTAATGATCTCTTTCTTGTTCTTATTTTGATGAGTCTCCTATAACAACACATCTAATTTTTGAATAGTCTTAATGACTCTATATCTTTTCACTGGAGACCCCAACCCATTCACATTATAAGAAAGGATTTGGAGATTAAACATTGCAGTTATACAGTCTATAAGCTATCTTTATAAATATATTCTTTCTCATTATTTGTCTAATAGATTGTATATATGTTGTGATGTACAGTCTATAATCATATTTTACTAAACAAGATTGTCTAATTCCTTCTAATTTTCTTTTCAGTGTCACCCACTCTAACCCTCTTAATCTATAAATATACTAATATAACAAATTGCTAATTATCTATTGCTAACCTTGACGTCTGAGCATTCAGCCTGGAGGCAGGGGGTGCATCATGGCCTCTCCCAATTTGAAGAGACACTTGTACAGCAGGCCAAGGCAAAGAGGCAGTCCTGAAACAAGCAAAACCAGGGAGCTGGACAGGAAACAGATTGTATTTGTCTTCTATGTGGAAGAGATTGTCACTCTTGAATTGGCCTTCTCAGCCACACAAGACACTGTTCCAAGACTTCCAATCAGAGCATGTTACCATAGTCTCTCGAGACTGAAGGATGCCTACTATAATTATCTATGTTTGTTTGTAAATATTGTATCTCTTACTTATCATTACATTAAGGTGTTCTAAACATATATTATAAATATCCTTAAATATATGTGCTTCTTTTCTAAGATTCTGGAGTTCCTTTCTATCATATATACTTATTATAACGGGCAGCCATGACCTCACCTGGGCAGTGAATCATCAGCCATTGGTGTGACCGAGGGTGGAACTGAAGGGGAGGAGCTGGTATAAAAAGGGGGGTGAAGAGTGTGTGAGTACTAGGGTGTTCTTAACTGGGTAGCCTACACTACAGCTGTCTTCTTTTCCTATTCTTTTGTATTTCTATCTAGATTCTGTAAATGTAGTAAGCATATGCAAAAAAAATCACTGTTATATGTACAAAATATTATATAAGAATAACTTTGATTTAGTTTGCACATATATTGCTTCATACAGGGCCTGACAAATATTTGTAGAATTTTGGAGGCACACAAATTCAGAAGTCAGCCTAGCTGATTTTAGGAGCCAAAGAAATAGTTCTTCCATAGAATTCTATGTAAAATAGTAAAAATTATTAGGAGCCAGCAGCAGAGATTTTATGAGCCCTGGCTCCCTGGATCTGCCAAGGCCCGAATTAGCATGTGTAAAAGATGCAGGAAAGAGGATTTTAATACTAAACACAAAACATCGCCCTTACGATAATGCAGTTTTGTCTACAAAGTGAGTATTATACAATGGACTCAGTTCAGTGGTGTGCCTTATCACATCACTGGTTTCTAACTCAAAATGTTCTGTTACAGTCTATAATATCCAGTAAGATAAATTAACTCATGCTGTTGAATGGAGTACACTGAGTGCAAAATTTCAGTATAAGAGGCAAAAAAGTGGAGAGCAAAAAGAGCTACACCCACAATTCTGGCTCCAAAAATCACCCCACCCCACAAATTGGGCTGTTTTATGATTCATTTCAGGGTGCCTTGGAGAAATACACCAGCCCAGAATGAAATGAAATGCCAAACAACTCAGTGTTGGTGATTTTATGCCTCATGGTTCATGTGATTTGAACAGCCCCCATGTGAGTTAGACATGCTCAACTCACAAAGCATCTTCTGACTCTACCCACCCCCTCCCAAATTTGGCAATGATTGGATTTGGGACATGGAGTTATAGCACTCCCAAAGCAGGTCCACCAAGGAAAGTGTTCTTCAGCAACTGGCTAAATAGCACTTTCCTGGGGGACCTGCTTTGAGGGTGCTATAACTCAAACATTCTCTTAGAATTAAAAAAATTGAGTTCATAGGGCGTAGAGGTGTTGCCCTAAAAACAAAAACTGTCTTTTAAAATAGGCCTCACAGAAGTGTATTAAAAGTGAAAGTACCATTGGGAAAGGGATGTGGTGGCACTGCGGGCTAAACCGCAGAAGCCTGTGCTGCAGGGTCAGAAGACCAAGCAGTCGTAAGATTGAATCCACGTGACGGAGTGAGCGCCCATCGCTTGTCCCAGCTCCCGCCAAACTAGCGGTTCGAAAGCATGCAAATGCAAGTAGATAAATAGGGACCACCTCGGTGGGAAGGTAACAGCGTTCTGTGTCTAAGTCGCACTGGCCATATGACCACGGAAGATTGTCTTCGGACAAAAAAGGTGGCTCCATGGCTTGGAAATGGGGATGAGCACCACCCCCTAGAGTCGAACATGACTGGACAAAAAATTGTCAAGGGGAACCTTTACCTTTACCTTTACCATTGGGAAAGTGCTCTGTGAAGATAGTTTATGTTACATAACCAAAACACCTCATACGTTTTTGGAACACAGAATTAATCAGTTTTATGCTAGCTTTTGCAATGGAAAAAGTGAACAATAGACATACAGTGGGGTCTTGACTTGAGAACTTAATCCGTATTGGAAGGCGGTTCTCAAGTCAAAAAGTTCTCAGGTCAAATCTGCATTTCCCATAGGAATGCATTGAAAACCATTTGATCCGTATCTGCTCTTTTCCGTCTATAGAAACTAATGGGAAGCTGCTATTCCGCCTTCGACCACTAGAGGGGGATATTTTGTTTCTTTTTTTCTTAGGTCAAGAAAGGTTCAGGGAAGGCAGGGAAAATACAGTCCAGGCAGTACAGTACCAGGCAGTCTGAAGACTGTCTCCCAATCCACTCTCTAAACGCTGGGAGGAGTGAGGAAGCAGACAGGCACCCTTTTCACTGGCCAACAGTTAACTGAAAGTTCAAATTTTGCACTTTCCCTGCCTGCCATGTGGGTTTTTTTCAGTTCTTAACTCAAATCTAAGTATGTAAGTCAAGTCAATATTTTCCTATGAGAGTGGTTCTTAAGTCAAAATGTTCTTAACTCAAGCCGTTCTTAAGTCAAGACCCCACTGTAATGTGAAACAGTGACAATAGGGGAAAAAATGGAAGTGCATTTTAAGATGCTGCTTGTATTGTTTTACCTATAATGTTAATTAACAAAGAGATCCCAAAAAATAAATGTGGAAACCTGTGTTAAACAAAAGAGAATAAAATTATAGACGCTTTTACAGAATAGTATAAAAGAAAAAGGTGAAGGTTATTTTAATCGGTTTTTTCTAAAAAGGAAGTAAAGAAGGGAAAGAAAGGTGTCATTTGTTTAAGGTGGTAGCCCCATAATTCAAAGTAACTGAGTTCTAAAAAGGGTATAAAATTGTATATATTCTGTAGAATCAATGAAAACAATATGCAATTATATTTTATTGTCAGTAAATTACATCATTCTAGTAAAAATGTTCAAGGGAGGGGGAATTTAACATTGACCTCAAAGCTGCAAGGCCAGGAGTGGGACAGGACAGGCCTTTGAGATGCAAGAAGTTGAACCTCTCTGGGTTGGAGATCCTGTGGCCTTCAGAACCCGAGTGTCTCATTGGCTGAGAAGTGTACATTATATATACATTATAATTTGACAAATTATGCAGATCTCCACTATAAATAAGGAACACTCATACATTGCTATAAAATGTAGAGACCATTTTATCAGAAGGGAATGGAAAGGACACAAGCTTTGTTTTCATGGAGTGAGAAGGAGAATTGTCCCCATGCCTAGCAGCAAAGCACAGCAAAGAGATTATGCTGCACCAGATTATGGACAAAACATAGTTATAGATTCTAGGTAGATGAGGCTTGTAGAGAAGTAATTTTCTTTGTGTTGACTTCATGTTGTTCTCTAACGTATTTTTAAGAAAGCTTTTAAAGCTTTTGGAATTATACTGCTTTTTATTTTTATATGAAATATAGATTTGTAGGCTATAAGGTCCTGTGTCTTAATGCTTTTTCTTTTGATTCAAATATGACTGAACTTTGTATAGCTACATGCTTGTAACTTATGAGGAAAGGCTGAAAGAATTTGCATGTTTAGCCTTGAGAGAAGAAGACTGAGAGGTGATATGATAGCACTTGTCAAATATTTGAAAGGCTGTCATACAGAGGAGAGGCACAATCTGTTTTCCATCTCAAAGTGCAGGATGCACAACAATGGGCTCAAGTTAAAATAAGCCAGATATCGGTTGAATATCAAGAAAAACTTTCTGACTGTTAGAGTAGTACAACAGTGGAACCAGCTATCTTGGGAGTTCGTGAGTACTCCGTGTGGTGCCCAAGCCTCTGTGAGGAGCGCTTAGCACTCAGTCAGAGAGTTTGACAGGCTACTTACCTACCACCTTTGCGCTGAGGCAAGTCCCAAGACCTCAGCAGTGTGTAGCGCAAGCCCTTTGAACAAGTCTGACTTAAAAGAACACTTTATACTTACTCAGTACTTTGCAAGTACAAGCTCAATTAGGTAGGACTCTTAAAGATATCTAGTTTGTTGCCCTCTCCACTCCCTGGATTTAGCCAGACCCTTCTATTCAAGAGACCAGTCCTTTTGTAAGAATTTTTATAACTAATTTTTTTTTAGAAAAGTAGCTTCAAAGAATCAGTTTACATTGCTCAAGGTTTAGCATAAAGAACATATTCAACGATTATTACAGTTAAATAAAATAACTAATTCCCATTAAAATAATAAACACTACTAAGCTGGGCTAAGGTGGGCTAGCTCCTTCTCGTCACTTACATTCCTTCTCCTTCAAGCCACTTATTCAATGCATCAAGTTCTTCCTCTCTCCCATCATCATGGAATCAAACTTCTCCCACATAACCCATCGTCCATTTTCTACCTTCTCTAACTCCTCCCTTCTTCTTGACACTTCATGACTGTTAACCAACTAGCCTCAAGGGGCGTTAACACCTTCATCCTCCCTCAATTCCCATGAAGATCCAGGTGTTTTATCTCTTCTCCAATTAGCTTGGAATGTTGAGTCTTTCACTGGCTCCTTGGTCTGACCTACAGCTTTATCTTGAACCACACTGTACCTGTCTTCAGAAAACACTCTCATAGCACTTAGAAAAACACATTCCAATGTCTTTCAAATCATCTTCAGACAGAACCTGTCTGACTCCATCTTACATTTCTCTGACTACATATCCCACACTGATTCAATTCCATCACACCCCAACACTGGAGGCATTCAAGAAAACTTAGATAATCACCTGGCAGATATGTTTTGATTGTATTTCTGCATCAAGCAGGGGGTGGATTTGATGGCCTTCTAAGGCCCTTTCCAACTTCACTTTTCTATTATTTCTATGATGGTCCGGTTTCATTCTGGGATCAACCCTTTACTGGAATAATGTCAGTTATGATGAATCTGTTCTTTGCCTGGTAGGTCTGTAGGTCTCTGTAGGACTCCCGGGGGAGTTGGTTATCCTTATCAGGTTCTGCCAGTCTTAAATCCAGTCTTCACCAAACTTTGGAGGGGTTGAGGAGGAAAGTTACCTAAAGCCTCACTGTGGCGTCTCTAAATCATATGCGGGGTGATTTTACTGCTCCTGGAGTTCTGAAATTGCATGAATAATAAAAAGCTTCATTTAGTTGGAAAGTTTGTGGTTTGTGGTTCATGAATACCGATGAACCATGAACCATCATGAACCATAATCTTTTCTGGTTTGTGCCTATCTCTAATAATAAATAATGATTGTGTGCACAAATATCCATTTCAGAGTTTTCTAGACAGAGAAAGAACTGTGTTGCTTGCTCAAGGCTACACAGGCTGGCTCTTTTAGGAGGCATAGTGGGGGATTGAACTTCCAACCTCTGGCTCCTAATTTACTGAGCTATAATAGAATGTAAATTAACAAACCCCTGATATCAAGCACCTCTTCTCCATGATTATAGATGGAGGACTATTAGAGGACTTCCTTCAGTCTGAAGGCACCATATGATTGAAGGATTTCTAATCCGAGTCTAGTTTAAAGATTTTTTAAAATGAGTTACACCTAAAAGTGTGGCAACCTGAGCAAACACACATCACTCATTCACAATGTGAGGGAGATATCTGTCAGGGTGCCCTTGGCAGGCTGTCTAGCCCTAGCCAAGGTCCCAGGGATGGTGGTAGCACAGAAATGCTGGTGGAAACAAAATCTAGGGAGACGGAGACAGCCAAATGGAGGTACAGCTGGGTGAGATGAGGGAGGAACATCCAGTTAGTGTAGGTGGTGGAAAAGGCACAGAGTGAACCCCAGAGGACAAAGGGGAGAAGGAGTCTAGGCTGGAATGTGATATTCTAGTGGACAAAGAAGAAAATTTGGAAATGTTGGGAGAAGGAGATGAAGGAACAGATGCCATCAAACACAGAGGATGAGGGAGTCTGGGGACATGCCCAGAAGGAGTTCAGAGAGATTTGTTAGTATAGAAGAGGACATGGAGGAAGACCTAGAGTCAGAAGAGGATTGGGATTATGTTATAAAGTTGTACCCCTGGACAGGGGTCCTAGGGCAGATGCATGTGACTAAAGGAGAGATAAAGAAATATTGGCATCCATGACCCCTTCCATCCTCACACAATGAAAGGAACAATGCCAAAGATTGGGCTCTCACCAACAGCCTGGATTGGGTCCAGGGGAGCCAACTCTGACACAGCTGTGATGCCACAGAAGCATCAGAAAGAATGCCAGCACCGACTCCTCTAACTGCAAACAACAGCTCAGACCTGCACCACATTCCCTGCCCCATTTGTGGATGTACAGGCACTTGCTTCTCTGGGCCTCCAGTTTTGGCAGTGTGACTCTCCAGCTTTGGTCCATCAATGGAACAGGAATAGATACACGCCAGTGCCATTAACTTGGGGTATGGCACATTCAGCGACTGAACTGGGGTTAGTAACAGTAACCAGCCTTAGAGTTGACCGGTCATGAGTATGAGTCAGTGTTGAAACTCCTGTCCAATTTTCAATAAACCCTTTTTTGTCTGAAACACTCCGTATTGCATCCATGGATCAGAAGATGGAAGAACATTCACCTGTTTACCCTGATTAGGACTGGCAAAGCTATCACACAGTCTTCCTCATTTTACAGTAAAATAACAGTGTTTTGATTTACATTTCTAAATGCATAACACATATAATAGGTACAATCCTTTAGGTGTTTTGCATACCTTGTACATGGCTAATTGTGACTAATAGACAGAAGATGTTGGGCCATGTCAGTTACATATATCTGGTCACATAATTACACAACTGACATGTGCACGGGCATATCATCAGTTATCTGCAATGAGTCATGGCAAGTTTTGCAAACCTTCTCAATATCCAAATTTATGCTAATTATGCTAACTATATTTTCTTCTATCTTTGGAGCATTTCTTTGAAATTGAGTTGATACAAAAGTGGTTGCTATAATTCCAGTAACAGAAATGTCAACATTAATTCATACAAAATATGGGTTTAACCACAGAGTTATAAACCATCCAGCTCCTTTTATGACTGAAAAGGACAAATCACCTTTTTGTCCCTTTTTCCCATCTCTTTGCTTTTTGTTTTATTACTTTTAAACATTTTTTTTCATTTACGCCAAAGTTTATTTGAAAAGGAGGAAAATTTATTGCTTCTGTATCATGCTATGTCAGAGTACTGAAAATTTACAGACCTGAACAGAAGAGAAGAGAGCAAAAGTAATAATGAGCTGCCATGTTATATAGGTGTGTATTTTGCTGAGTCACAGTGACTCTGGAGAGGTGATACCTTGCATGATGCAACACGTGCTGTGATTGGATAAGGGCAGAGGCTTAACTGTATATATATGATATGTATAGAGAACATGTACCACCACCTTCATTAGATCATGCCAAGGTGTTATGCTGCCACTTTCTACACTTGTATATATGCTGTAAATACAGTGGTGCCTCGCTTAGCGAGTGCACCGTATAGCGATGTTTCCGTATAGCGATCCCTTTTTCGGGATCGCTATACGGAAACATACCCGATCTTCGCAATGGGGAAAACCCGCATTGCGAAGATCGGGTATTGCGGCGGCCATTTTGGAGCCACCAAACAGCTGTTCGGCGGCTCCAAAATGGCCGCCGGAAGCCCGGAAATGGCTGCCGGCAGCCGTTTTCATGCCCTGCCCTCGCTTAGCGAGGGCGCAAAAATGGCTGCCGGCAAGGGGAATCCTCGCTGAACGGGTAAGTAAGCAAGGTATTGGAACGCATTAAACTAAGTTTAATGTGTTTCAATACGTTTTCCCTACCCGTTTAGCGATGATTCTGCATAGCGAGGGTTAATCCGGAACGGATTAACCTTGCTATGCGGGGCACCACTGTACACGTGCTGGAGGAAGCTGAACTTGTCTGAGTGATTTATTTTGCCTTCTGGACCTTAAAAAACCTTAACTCTGGTGGATTTTCACGGGTTAGCGGTAACATGCTATAAAAATAATAGATTTGTGACTATGAACATCATTCAGTTCTTTCATTAAGAATGAAGTCATTAAAAAGTAGTGCTAGCACACCAAGAAAAAGAGAGAAAGAGAGGAAGGTGCTCATCAGACCATCACAGAAATAAGCAATTCACTTGTTTTAGCCAAGAGGCAGGAAATAGATTCAGCTATAGCCCCTGTAAGCACTCAACTCTCCTTAGAGAATGCTGGGGCCTGGAATAGAGAGGTACCAGAGTCCAGTGTACCCCCTATTAAGTTGAGATGAGTCCTTTTATCAACTAGGCTGTCCTACCTGGCACTCTTTTCCCAAGTCTATTCCCATTTAATAATTAACTGAGAAAACCAAAGATAAAACCATGAGTCTCAGAGTCTGCCAAGACCAGCAAAACGCAAGTAATTAATTGGACTCAGTAGCATACTTGTGGCCTAAATAGAATTAAGTAATTAAGCAGGTTGTCTGCTCAAAAGACCAAACATAAGTTTTTAAGTATTATTGTTTTATTAGAAAAATAAAGAATTTGAGATATTCAGTTTGTTGCAAAGCATAGCATTCAAGTACATTTCCATAAACTAAGGTAGTTAGAAACTTAGCAAATCCCAGCTATTAAAATAAAATAAGACAAGTCTACTAGCTAGAAAGGCGGGTAAGGCTGAGCCCCCCTTTCTCTATTCTCTGCTATGAACTACATCCTAGCTATAGCAATGGGAACCCTATAGTCCATTTAAAAATCCATAATCCAAGGTAAAATCCAAAAATAAAAAAAGGATTTTAAAAAAGGTCTCTCTCTCTGCCATCATCCTGTCATTTTCTTCACAGCTGGAAACACCTTCTTCTTCACTCTCCACTGACGTAAACCAATCAGGACAAAGGACTGCTCATCTCTCTCCACCTCCTTTTCTCATGGGATTTCAGGTGTTGTTGACATTCTTCCTCGATGTTATGTCCTTTGTTCTTATCGTCTCAGGCCAAGGCTGTTACATGGAAAATTCCAACTAGCTCTTAGCGAAAACAGCTTCTCAAAGCATCTAGTTCATGAGACACAGACTAGGAAAGATTCCTTCTACACAATTCCATGACTACAAATCCCATTTAGAAATTACGTTCTAGCTTCAATAACCTAAACCATGACATGCTACCACCGGGAGTCCCAAAAATCCGGAACAGTGATTCTGTTCCCATTTTTGGCAAACTAACTACAGTAACTAGCAGTAATTAACTGGTTACATAGTGTAAATACTAAGGATTAACATTAATACATTCAAAATTGCACTTAATCTAGCAAAGCATTGAGGTAGAAAACATTCTAATAGCAGCAAGTCAATACATTCTTTTGGTTAAGCAATCTATCTGAAAAATAGAAAACAGTCATGTTAGTCAAAAGCTGTATTGGTACTGTATTAGTTCTTACTCTGAGAATAAAGAAACAGTGAAACATTAACAGTGTTTCAACGGTCAGTTACATCTTCATCTTCACAATTCATTCTGGAAAGACCACCTGCCACAACATTCAATCTTCCAGGGATATGCTGAACTTCAAAATCAGTCTTGTAATACCAGACGCCATCTCAACAACTTTGGCTGTGAGATTTCATCTTCTGCAGCCAAACTAAGGCTCTATGACCTGTTTGTAGGGTACATTTATGACCCCATAGATAAGGCCTAAGTACATTTAAAGACCAAATAACGGGTAATGCTTCTTTTTCAGGAACTGTATAATGTCTCTCTCTTTCTAAGAGTTTTCTGGAGAAATATGAGATTGGATTAAGATTCCCATTTTCCCCTTTCTGTAACAACACAGCTCCAAGATCCAATTCTGAAGCATCTGTTTGTAAAATGAATGGTTTTTCAAAATCAGGAGATTTCGGTATAGGTGCATTGTGATGAGATGGGTTTTTGGGTTAAAATCTTGTAAGGAATATGGGTTTGTAATTAAGAAATGAGCAAGAGAGGTTCCATCTTGTTCTCTGTATAAAGGATCTGTATAATACTGACATGCTATGTTTGCTAGTGCGAGCAGAGAGAATGTTATTCTGAGAGCCTGAGAAAGAACTCGGAGTGATTAGATAGATGGGAATTGTTGTGACTCTTTGCTAAACCACAGTAACCCAAATAACATCTGGTGTGTATGGGAACGAAGTCATGTGGTGCAACAGGACTGTTTGCCTAGTAACAGACTCTGATTGGATGACATCGTGGGAAGGTACGATAAGCCCTTGCCAGTTACTCTTGAAAAAAGGAACTTTTTGCCTGTGGACATTGTCATTCTTGACTCATCCCAAGGTCATTCCTGACTCATTCTAATGTCTTTCAGGACCAACTCTTCAGTCTTTTATGACCAACCCTGAAGTCTATCATGACCAATCTTTACATGGACTGAGCCTTATACTATACTGGATTACCCTTGTACCTATGGGCTTTTTCCTAAGGACTATGAATTATTTCTCTATGGGCTCTTAATTTTGGAATACTTTATATGGACTATGCTCTTGTAAATTTTCTAAGGACAATGGGACATTTTTCTTTTTGGTACAGGATTTTTATTCTACAGAATCACTGAGGACTATAGCCTTTTTTATAACATGCTTGGATTATTTTGTTTTTCCTGATGAATTACTGGACTGGAACTGTTGTTATTCTTTTTAATGGCTTTTTGTATTCTTTTAAGGTTTTTGAACACTTTTCTATTTTTCATGTTTTCTTTGCATCACTACGGAGTTGTAAATAACTAACATAATGCTTATTTACTTGCCTTGGCTTAGTTTGGTTTTGATACCTAGTAACATGCTTATTTTTTAATAAAATAATGATTATAAAAGTCAATTGGTTTCCTGAACAGTAACACTTGTCTCAGGGTCATCTGAGAGTGCTGCTTCGACCTAGCATACTTAAGGAGTCCTGCCTATGGTGCTAGTTGAGTGTAAGGACTACAAAGCCCACATGTTTTTCTTTCAGTAATATCTGAGTGTACAAGGGTGTTCTTATGTGGGCAGACTTGTAAGAAGGAGGCTTGTAGCTCAGCTAGCTGAGTTCCAGGACTCACTCAGCCTATTTTAGCGTGTGCAAACTCCTGATTACTCTCTGTCCAGGCATTCACGTGTGCTTTCGAGTTCCGAGTTTGCTCGCATGGTGGCAGCAGTGGGATGGACCAAGTGCTGGTTTTTGTAGTACCTCAGGATGACCAATCTTTGTTCTATCTAGCAGCTTGAGTGGTTGTGATCCACAAGCTAAGTTTTGATTGCAGTGGGACACTGATGCTTTAAGGAGCTAGGTGCATCCCTGAGTGTGAACAGAAGCTTTCTAGGAAGCACTGTTTACCAGCTATTAGATCTTAAGGCTGTGGTGAGGTGTGTTAAATCTTCAGGCTGTGGTAATGTGTGTTAGAATCTGGGGTGCTCTTTTAAGAAAGAGATTCCCAGGGGGACAAGCAAACTGTTTGGAAACAATTGGGTATAATCAGTAAGCATGGGCAGGTTTTTACAGCATTGTAGTGAAGTAATTCTAAGATGCATGTCCTTTATTTTGGGTGCTTGCATTGAGTGCTGTTCCAGGTCATGCCCAGGATCTTAGGGTCTGTTGGGGGGTGATTCTGCCTGTTTTGGTTTTTAGTTGATTGCACCCAGGATGGCTCAGCTCATTCCAATGATTTTAGGATCGCCTGAATGACTCTGCCTACTTGGTTTTGGTGAGTTGCATCCAGCTTGTTTTGGCCTAAGCGTTACTCCTATGATTTTAGGATCTGTCAGAGGACCTGGCCCTGTTTGTACCTGTTTGTACTCAGCTTAGTTATTGATCATCTCTGTAACTTTAGAGTTTGCGAGCAAACACGTTTTCCTGGAGAATGCGTGAAAGCCTGGACAGAGAGTAATCAGGAGTTTGCACACGCTAAAATAGGCTGAGGGAATCCTCGAGCTCAGCTAGTCATGCTACAACAACATGTTAACTAGTTATGCTACTTAATTAAATACATCACTCTGCATATGCTCAGATAACACTCCAGTCATTAAACAGTGGAATAGTGAAGCAATTTCTTTCTAGATTTCTTTCGAGGCTGTTTACCACAGAGTTTACACATGTGATCACATTTTGGGGGCCTTCTTTAACAATCTGATCCCAATTTTGCTTAATTAAATCAAGCGGACCCCTCACATGTCTCTCAAATAATAGCTTAAAAGGGCTGAAACAAGTACTCTCTTGTGGAACTGATCTGTAGGCATATAAAAGTAACTGTGGGTTTTGGTCCCAGTTAGTATGGTTCTCAGTTAAATAGGCTTTAATCATCCTCATGAGGGTTCCATTGAATCTCTCTGCCAACCCATCACTTTCCGGATGATAGGGAGAATTCTCTAAGTGTTTCACTCCACAAATCTGCCACACTCTAGTTATAAGCCTGGATGTAAAAGATGGTTCTATAATGTCTGCTTCTAAACGTTTAAAAGGTGTTGAAATTACTGGTAAAGGGCACATCTTAACCTCAGTCTGGTCACTGTTATAACTCTGTTTCTAGCACATATCAACTTTCTGACAGAAATTTCTAACCTGTTTTTCTATTTCAGGCCAATAAAACTTCTGGGTTATTCTCTGGTTGATTTCACTTATACACAAATGTGCATCAACTATGACTGAATACTTATCTGATACCATTAACTGGCTTCTAATCTCAAGTTCCCCTTTTAAACTATTTAACTGTTTTTCTCTGTATAGCAACCCTTGTTTAAGGGATAATCCTTTGCCAGCCACTTTTCCAAAACACCCTTTTAAAGTGGGGTCTGCTAGCTGCTTTTGGACAAATATATTTTCCTGAGGTATTGCCAGAGAAATTGCCTCAGCTTGGGGTAGATTTCTAACTCCCTCTTGAAAATCACTAACATTTCCTGCTGCCTCAGTTTGTTCTGGATGTGATCGAGTAATCACCAAGGCACTCTTGACATGTTTTGAGAGATCTGTGCCTATAAGAACTGATGCAGGAATTTGAGATGAAACTCCAACGCGCCATTTACCTCGCCATCCCTGATAACTAACTAAAACTTCAGCCACAGGCAAAATAACTACCTCCTTCCCAATCCCTTTGATAGTCATATGCTGATTAGGAATCAAATATTTTTGAGGCATGATATCAGAGTGACAAATGGTAACCTGGGAGCAAGTGTCTCTCAATGCTAAATAGTTGTTTTCAAATATTCTTATAGTGTCACCAGCTGATTCAAATAATCCAGAATCAGTTCTAATACATAAGCACTGTCTAATCTCAGCAATAGGAATATTTTCATCATAGCTTGAGATCTTCCCTCTAAATGTATCAATTTTAGAGAGCTCAGCTGCCTCTGCTTTCGTTTCCATGGCTACAGGGTCTTCTCTAGGGGGAGTCATCTGGCTGTTCTGAATGCAATACACAGACTTAGCCTCTTTTAAATTCACTTTCTGAGGTAAAGTTTCTTTATTTTATTTTGTTTTAAGACACTGGGAAGAAATATGGCCCCTCTCTTGGCAGTTGAAGCAAATTTTTTCTCCCCATGAGCTTTTTCCAGCAAATCTTTCTAATTTTTCTTTTCCCTCCAAAATCTGGCTCTTGGCTTGGCCCTGTTCTGAAGGCTTTCCAACAAAATGGCCGTGCACTTTCTGCTGGCTCTGAACTAGCCCTTTGGAATACTTAGGGTAGTCTTCCCATGTCTTCCTCATATTTTTTCTCTCAGAATACACTGGCCCTCTTATTTGAGAAATAAAATCAGCAATTCGAGCTGCTTGTTTAACGTCTGAAGGTTTCTTTTCTTGTACCAAATATTTAATTTCACCATGGAGTAAGGAATAGAACTGTTCTAATCCTATAATATCTTTTAATTTTTGAAATGTCTGTACATTCTCCTGTGCCAACCACTTGTCCAAACATTTTACTAAATTGAAAGCAAGCTGTGTGTAAGATTCATCTAATTTTTTTGAAAGTTTTCTGAATTTCTGTCTCAGGTGTTCTGCATTTATGCCAAATCTAGCAAAAACCATCTTTTAAAACTCTGAATAATCTTTACTTATTTCGATTGGCATATCAGCATAAACTTCAGCCATTTTTCCACTGATTAGAGACCTTAAAATTATCATTTTCTCTGACTCTCTGACAGAGAAATCTGCACATGTTCTTTCAAAAAGTGTCAGGAATGATTCTGGACAGTCCCCCTGTTTATAAGAAGGGAATTTCTTTAAATCTGCTTTTGACAACTGTCCTTCTTCAGAACTAGAATTTCGGTTGTTGTTATTGTTCTGGTTCATTAGTTCCAATCTTCTAATTTCAAAAGACATACGCTGTTTCTCCAGTTCAAATTGTCTCTCTCTTTCCTCCTTCTCTAGGGCAATTTTCTCTCTTTCTATTTAAAGCTGTTTCATTTTGTACTCATGTGCCTGTGCTATTTCCATTTTCCTTAGGTCTGTTAAATGTTCCCTAGAGGATCCTTCCTCTTGCGCTGAGGAAAATCTTTCCTCTCCCGCATTAAACTCTCCCTCTGAACTGCCATCCATCTCTGGAGATTTTGGCTCAATTTCTGATGTTTTACTGTGAGTTAAGGGCATTTTTTTTTTCACAAAAAGGCTCTTTTCTATTTCCAAGCCTCTGTTTAAAATCACTTTTTTTCCTTCCCTGTGCTAAGGTCTGATATTTAGTTGCAGTGTACACCAGCTGGCCTAGCTGTGAGCTGGTAACTGTAACTGCACTTCTTTGGTGTCTTCTGCCCCTTACACTGGGCCCCTTGCCAACTAAGAATACTTTATATTTCTGCCTTTGGCTCAACTTTAAATTTTAATACAGCTCTACCCACACTTAGGTTCTGCTGATTAAAATGGAGATCCCTCAGCTTTGCTGCCCTTGGTCTGTCCCCACAGAGTTCACCTAACTCTGGACACTCTGACCAAACCACCACAGCCTCTGCTTTTGGGCCACTCTCCCTCACAAAATGGACACCACAGAGCTCATATATCAGTTCTTCCACTCTGAAGCTTAAGCGTCTCTCCACTAAATTTGCTCCCCTTGAGTCAAATTCTAGAGAGTTACCCACGCTTTACACTTCAGGTGACCCTAACTGAAATCCTTTTGCTCTGGTCACTTTGGCCAAGGCTTTACTGGACAACTTGTATCCCACCGCTGCCACCAGTTTTATTGTGACAGCCTCCTCACACGTCACAAAGGAGGAGTCACGTCACTCTCACATACACACACTTTATTCACGCTGCCATCAACCATACACTCAACTGACTCCTCAGGCAACTGTATGGATTTTTAAAATAAAAACTTATGTTTATTTGTAAGAACAAAAGGAATGGTAAATCACTTTATCAACTAAAATAAAAGGCAATCTGAAATAATAAAGTATCCCCTCATACACACACTCTCTCAGACCTTCACTAACACAGTACTTTATAACATATACAAGCCCTAACTCCCTAAGTCCCTACCAGACCCTATCCAAGCCCTATCTGGTTCATATCATGTCCCTATCTTGGACTCTATCTAAGCCCTATCTAAGCCCTATCTGACTCTCACCTCATTCACTCCCCCCTTAAATACCATTGCTCCACCCTCTGAAGTCCCACCTCCCGTCATGCTATAGGCAGATGAACTCCAGCCACAGCAATGACAGGCAGATGACATCATCGCTACCATCACTATCACCAACTTGTTTTTCAAACAAAATTGCACTCAGTTACTCCTATCATTAACAATCAATTATGCATTTTCTATGTACAAAACATGGCCCTTAAAGCTGAATAATACAGTCTCATCCACACATAGAATGTATTATTGCATTTGTCATAGTCTCAGGTTACCAGTACATGGCATTAAGCAGAAATAGTATCTCTTGCATAATTGTGTTTTTGTAACTTTCTACCTTAAACAAAAATGTTGTATATGAATCCTGATAAAAATTATCCTTGATTGACTAGGGATCCTGCAGATATCACAGGGGAACTAATGGCTATGTTGGGAAGCCCAAGGAAGACAAAAATTGTATGAGCCATTGTTACTGATTTATGCATATATGAAAACTGTCAAGAGCAAGCAGTAGAACAGGTGTAGAGGAATTTATTAGATTGAGAATAATATGCAAGATATTCCTTCTTGGGTCTAAAAAGGGAAAAACCTGTCTAGAGTTGGGGAAATATTCATAACTTAGTGTTAGTGCATGGCTTTTGTATGCCAATTCTAATCTCTGGTAGGGCTGGAGAAAATAAATGTTTAGAAAATCTTGGATTAGTTCTATGAGTCAACATCATCAGTACTGGGCTAGGTAGACCCATGTCCCCAATTGATAAAATACATTTCCCGTATTTGATCCTTCCCATAACTGGCAGTCATGTAAGTGAACATGCTTTGAGTAATAGAAGATGAAAGTGAACAAAGGCCATGTTTAGTTATTCTCTAATCCAGTTTTGTCCATATGTTTAGAAAGGAGCAGCAAATCCCATCTCCCTTCTTCATTTTGTTAAAACAAACAGAGATGAATCTGAAGTGTTGTGTGTCAACTCTTGTTGTTCTTTAGTTGTTAAGTCATGTCCAGCTTTTCGTGACCCCATGGACCAGCACATGCCAGGCCCTCCTGTCTTCCACTGCCTCCTGGAGTTTGGTCCAATTCATGTTGGTAGTCAACTCTACATGTGAGCAAAAACCCTAGAAAGTTTGTGCTTATGTGTAGACTTACACTGGAGAGGGACTTCTCTTCACACAGAAAAAACACAACAACAAGAGGGATGGGACTAACTGCTTCCTTCTAACTAATCCAGCTGTGAATGGGGATAAGTAGGTCAGCAAATACAGTCATGTCATTTAAAATGGTACCCAGAGGCATCTTGTCCCTTAATTGTTGAACATTTGATTAATATACTTCTCAGTCACATGGATCTGATGATCATTTTTTGAGATCCTGATGTAGGTGCTCTCACTTCTGTAAACCAAGGCCCAATGCAATTGCTAGAGGGAAAACTACTGAATTGTTGAATTTTAAGTTACTATTTAGGCAAATCTCATCAATTCATTAGCATTGTGAATTATACTACTTCACCTTTGGAAAGGTCTTCTGAGGTGGTTTCTGGTGCCAGATCTTTTCTTGATTCAAGGGGGAAAACTTTAATATACGCTCATATCTTTTAGAAATTTAAAGATGCTTTTTACTCAGTTTTTAATGTTAAGGTTGACATTGCACAGTTTTTGCATAGTTTTTGTGTTAGTAGTTTAATTTATTAAAAACTGCCCTGGAAGTTTCTGAGAGCCAAACCACAAGGCATTGAGTGTGTTGATTAAATAAAAGAATAAATGCTGAATCATGGGAGGGAAGAGATAATAACCTTTGTTTTGCTGTTGCTATTTTATACCACACTGAATCGCTAACAATGATAGTTTCATGTTGGTAGCTCATATGGCACTATTATGAACTACTTGTTATCAATTGCTACATCCAACTTAATAAACCTAATAGAAATTTCAAGGTATTTGGGGTATTAAAGTAGTGTTTTTACCATAATTACACCCAATGAATTTTCATAGTCAAGTGGGGACTTGAACTTAGGTCTCTTGCACCCTAATTATTCACCCTGTGTACTACATACTACTGGTATGGAATTGTCCAGTTGACAAATCTAAACATAAATATATTGACCCAGTTATGCATTATTTTAGTAAATGTGCTTTCTGACAGTAATCAGTTTCCATTTCATTGACCAGATCCCCCAACTGTAGATTGTTACAATTCACTTAAAAGCATTTCCAGCCATCATTTCACATTGCTCTGCCACCTAGGATCTAGAAATATGGACCACAATTGTGAGTTATATGCAAAGACAACAAACAGTCTCATTGCACCTTGAAGATTAACAAGCATTATTCAGAATTAAGATGTTGTGAAGACAAATGCATTTCATCAGATTCACTTGGTTTAGCTTTGGAATGCAGTCTATGAAAACACATTTTTAAGTCCTGGACAGATTCTTTGATAGTTTGGGTGCTACATAATAGACTAATTTTGGTCATCTAGAAGTTCTTTCTGATATTCAAATGAAGTCTAGCTTCTTATAACCTGAGTCCATTATTATGTGCCCTGTGCTCCCAGATGTTCAAAAACAGATCCTGCTTCTTCTATGTATGACAATTTTGTACTTATTTGAAAAGTGTTATCAGGGTCAGATTAAGACCTTTAGAGACCCTAAGCACTGAAAATATTGCAGTGCCCCCTATAAATATAACACGTGGCAAGTCCTATGGCTTTAAAAATGCATTATAAGAGCCTCGTTGGCGCAGTGGTTAAACTGCTGTACTGCAGCCAAAACTGTGCTGATGACCTGGGGTTCAATTCCAGGTAGCCAGCTCAAGGTTGACTCAGCCTTCTATCCTTCTGAGGTCGGTAAAATGAGTGCCCAGCTTGCTGGGGGGGCAATGTGTAGCCTGCATAATTAACTATGTTTTTGCACCACTGAAAAGCCATGTGCTGGAACACCCATGATTTCCATAATCCTTCTTGATTATAGAATTACTGAGCCAAGTATCCTCCCAATTTGTAACTGTGCATTCCCCCCCCCCCCCGGTGTAGAACTTTGCATCTCATTCTGTTGTTTTCAGCCCAGTGTTTGAGCTTTTTATCAACATCTTTTAAAATTTTGTACTACTACTACTACTACTACTACTACTACTACTACTACTACTACTACTACTAATAATAATAATAATAATAATAATAATAATAATAATAATAATAATAATAATAATAATAATAATAATAATAATAATAAATGTTTATTACGGTCATTGACCAGCAAAACTAAGATACTCTGGTTTCTCTTCAGATCGTATAAATCTTTCGCCTTTTAAATTTTGTTTTTGTCTTCCATGGTACTAACTATTCCACCCAGGTTTTTGTCATCTGTAAATTTGATAAGGATTTCCCCTCATTCAAGCCATTGATAAAAATATTAAGGAGTACTGGGCCCAGGACTGAGCCTTGTGGTATCCCACTTGTTATCTCCTCCAAGTTTGACAAGGAGCCATTGATAACCAATCTCTGAGTATGATTCTGTGTATCCACCTGAGAGTTGCTATTTCAAGCCCACATGTAGTTATATGTTTAATCAAAATATTATGATGCCTCATTGGCAAAAGCTTTGCTAAAGTCAAGAGATATTAAATCTACAGCACTTCCACTGTCTCCCAAGGAAGTTACTTGGTCAAAAATGAGATAATGCTAAACAGGCAAGATTTGGTATTAACGGATTTGTGTTGGCTTCTAGTTGTTTCAGCATTGTTTTGAAGGTGCTTGCAAAGTGGCTGCTTTATGATCTGCTCCAGAATTTTCCCTGGGATTGATGTCAGGCTGAATGGTCTATAATTCAAAGTTCCTGCTCTTTGCCTTTTGTGAAGATAGGACTACTATAGCCCTTCTCCAATCATCTGGCATTTTAACATCATCCATGCATTCAAGAAAATAATTGGGGGTGGTTCTGAGAGTTCTTCAACCACTTTCTTCAGTACTGGTGGAAGCAGTTCACTGGGCACTGGAAATTTGAACTTCTTCAAAATAAAAAGGTGCTCCTTGACTAATTATTTATCAATCTCAAACTACTTTCTTGTCCTAGGCACTTGTTCTTCTCATCTTCCAGGGATGTCATAGTTTGGGAAAAGACCAAACTAATGTAGGATTTGAGCCTTTTCTTTGCCATCATTTTTCCATGCCTATGAAGTAGCTGAGTAAGTATTCCTTTTCTGGTTTTTTGCTACACATATCCTGAAGAATGCTTCTTTCTGCTTTTAACATCAGCTCATTCTTGGATTTCACCTTCCTAAAGGCACCCATGCCATTCTTTCTTATATATTTGTAGTCTTGTTTTACTCTGACCTACTTTCTACTTCCTAGATGTGTCCAATTTTATTTTCAGGTCCTCTATGAATCTGCTGTGAAGGCACATTGGTCTCTCTCTCTCTCTCTCTCTCTCTCTCTCTCTCTTTTTTTTTTTTTGCTTTCTTTCACTTTTTCTTTCTGTTGGAATTGTTTGAAGTTCTGCCAGTAAAATTTTAAGAAGTTCCACCCATCTTGGACTCCTAGGATCTTCTATCACGGGACCTTACTTGTCCTTGTTTTGAGTTTATTATAATCGACATTCCTGCAATCCAGTGTACACTTGCAGCTACACTGCTTTCCTTTCCTTTGAAATTGAGAATTTAAGAAGAACATGGTCACTTTTCACAAGAGTTCCCCACTTCTTTCACCAAGTCCTCCCTATCAATTAGACTCAAGTTAAGGATAGCTAATCTTCTGTGTTTTTTTCCTAATATTTGCAGGAGAAAATTATTAGCAATACAAGTCAAGAATTTCTTGGAAGGGAGATATTTGCATCTCAACTGATATCAGGATAATTGAAATCTACCATTACTACTAAAGCTTTGAAATCCTTGCAATTTGCTTTTCAAATAGTTTATCTATATCTTCTCCTTCATTTAGTGGTTGGCAATAGACTCCAACTACCATGTTCCTTTTGTCCCCCACCCCATTATATTAATCCAAATGCTTCTGATGGGGCAAGTGATTTAATTCTGTATTTCTGCACATGAATATGTATTATCAACATGAAGTGTGACTTCACTTCCCTTTCTATTATTTATGTTCTTTTAAAACAGTTTATATCTTTCAATTGCTATATCCGAGTCATAGGACTCAACTTACTGAGTTCAAATCCCATCAAGTTATATTTACCCTCCTGAACTAAGATTTATATTTCTTATTGTTCGTTTCCCATGTTCGTGATATTTGTATATAGACACTGGGGAGTGTGATATGTGGTTTGCTTTCCTTTGTACATTTTTATGTAGACTATTATTGGATTCCATTAGAGCTGTTTGTTCTGTTCCTCTTGTGAAAAAAACTTCATGTATCTACCTCTGAGCCTGATTTCCTTTCGAAATGCATGACATGGTTGTGCAAGAGAACATTCTCAATGACATGTGGAGTACTATGCTGGAGATCTCTGAAACATTTCCTCTTGCTATGCAGAAAATACAGTCAGTCAACAAAACATTTTTTTTACTCAAAACCATGGCATGAGCCCTTAACAGATTGTCAACTTAGCACTGGCAGCCAATCCCATTGCTCAATAAATGCCCACTTAGAGGAATGTACCTGGTTCTAAACACCACCTGTTCACTATGCTGTTTCAATTGCATTTCTCCCCCTCTTGTGACTGATGTATGGATTTTTCACTGCCCTGGAGAAGTTAAGCACCACAGTTATTTTATTTGATTAAAACAGCCCAAGTTGGAAAGTTTCATTATAATGTATAATACAAATAAAGAATATCCCAGTTGTGTTTTGGTTGCTGTTCAGCCCTGAAGCAGTATCCATTCTGAATTTGATTAAGTTGAACAAGAATAATTTCAGTGTTTCAAAACTACTAGTTTCACTTTGCCTTCTTCCTAAGAACTTCTCAAGCTAAAATTACTTTCACTAGCCTGTAGGTGTTCTCAAGATGTTATTTTCAAGATGTCAAATATATACTGTCTAGTTTCCACTCTGCCTGTAGCATAGCAAGATTGGTTAGGCCTCCATGCCTCTGTTAAAGCATGTTAAGGCTGCCTCCAACTTCCTTTGCATTTTAGGTTATATAAGCTTAAGAACCTCTCGAAAAGAAATCAGTTGAGGGTTTCAGGTAGTCATCTTCCTGATTAGTATGAAAATTGAGCCATGTCTGATTCTCAATTCAGTCAAAATATATGCACACCATGTAAGAGATTCTGTCCTATCCATGTTGATGCAGATGTCTCTGCATAGTTTGTTTTTACAAAGAACAGCAACATCATTCTGATTTTCATTATCTTTGCTATACAGTGGTGCCCCGCATAGCGAGCGCCCCATTTAACGATGAATCCGCATAGCGATGTGGATTTTGTGATTGCAAAACTGATCGCATTGCGATGTTTTAAGTGGCCAAAAATCGCTTTGCAATGATCCGTAAGCATTTCGCTTACTGATCTTCGCATTGAGCTGTTTTTAAAACAGCTGATCAACAGTTCCAAAATGTCCACCGGGTAAATAAAATGGCCACCCGCAGTGTTTTTGCACGGTTTCTTCGCATACCGGGCGCTGAAAATGGCGGCCATATGGAGGATTTCCACATAGCGGTGAGTTTTTCCCCCATAGGAACGCATTAAACATGTTTTAATGTGTTCCTATGGGCTTTTTAGTCCCGCATAGCGACGATTCCAGATAGTGATGATTTTTTTGGAATGGATTATCATCACTATGCGGGGCACCACTGTATTTTTATACTATCCACAACCAGGACAAGAAGATATTAGCACATGTGAGGAAACCAGCAAGGAAGGGGAAAATACTGCCCTAAGTTGGATGAGAGAAAGAATGCCTGAACAATTTGAGAGCCTACATCCTGGGTGTGGAGAATGTGATCTTTGGCCGTGGAATTGGGGAGTGTTTCTGATAAGCTGAAGTTGCTTGAGTTCACATGGTACACTAGTTGGGCACAGCTGCTTATCTGATGCATTACTCTTGCAGAGGTTACCAATTAGTTAGCTAAGAAAGGATTCCCTCTGATTGGTTGAAAGTATTGAGCCATCCCATGAAGGAATAATGGGATACAAGACTAGCCAGAACAATGGTTTAAGAAGCAGCTTCAAGAAGTAGCTTTATCCAATGTATGTTCATTTGCTTGCTTTGACATGTAATTCAAACCTGTTGTTAGGATGATCTCTGCTTGTGTACTGGAACCATACTACTATTAGGATAATAAGCTTTTTATTGTTTTCTGTGGAATTAACTCTTAACTGACTAAATTTCTGAAGAACCTTTGTTTTACCATCCTCACGGAACTGCTTCACATCATTGTCATTCTTTAAGCAAAGCAAAGCAAAAAAAAAAAGACATATACTTCCACATAGTATTTAAAGCAGTCTCCAGACTGTTTACATTTCAATTATGCAGGCTACACATTGCTACAGCTACAGAAAGCTGGGTACTCAATTTACTGATCTTAGAGGGATGGAAAGCAGAGTGAACCTTGAGCTAGCTATCTGGGATTGAACTCGGATCATGAGCAAAGTTTTGGCTGCAGTACTGCAGTTTAACCACTGCATCACAAGGCTCCTTAGAATCTTTTAGACTCTTTAAGCTTGCTTTTGAATTTAGATATTATTTTGAAATTTCCTCAATAAAAATAATAAAATTTTACAGTGTGTTTTAATTCAGACAGCCTAAGGGGTTGATGATGCCAAAGACAGTATGGCATCATCTGGAAAATTTTATGGCTTTTGTTTTTTCTAGCTTGCTGTTAGAAGCAGCAACCTGCATGTTTTGTTTTCCCTAGAGCATCAAAGGAGCAACTATCTAAAGGGTGTTGGGAGAAGGAGCTTGCAGCAAGCTTTCCTAGTCACTAGCACTCTGACCTACCTGGTAAGCACCCACACCAGATTAAGTAAGGGTAGTGTGGCTTAGTGGTCCATGGATCTTCTTTGTGGTGACTTGGCATCTTTCACAGCACTCTACTCATGTCTGCTAGCAAACAGTATTCAGGAGTTCTACTATCTCTGATACTACAGGTGCTCTATAGCCACCATGCCTAGCTGTAGTCTTCAGTCTTCCATTTAAATACATCAAATCATATAATATTGCTACATTTATGGAATCAGTGATGCTGAAGTTTCATGGCACCTTGAGAATTTTGATGGAAGAGTCCTTTGAACTATCTTCTTGGTTCAGACAATTCTTGGCACTACTGACTTGGACAATCCATAGACATGTCTGACCAAGAAGATGTTTCTGCAGCTCTCTGCATATGCAATGTCTGCTTCTACAGCAGCTTTTCTTTCCCACTGTTGTGTTATCAAATCCAAAAACTGATGGTTTCTGCAGTTTGGTTTCATGGTCTTTCTTCTCCATTCATGCATATAGCTCAGTTATACTATAGTTACATGATATGCTTAGCAACCCACTTTTCATCAGAGGAATGTCAGGAGTCTGAGTATAAGGTAACCCCCAAAGATAATAAAACATAGTTGTCCATAAAGAGGAAGCAAAATAAGGACACTGGACCTCAATATAGCTACAGTATAAAAACGTAATTCTATTGAAAAGCTATATTTTAAAATTAGAAACTTTACAATAGACTTGAGCATAATAACAAGGATTTCTAGGGGAAAAGAAAGTGTTATACGTATATATCACAGAAAAGTGATGGCACCAATATGTATGAGTTGCCTCCCATCAAAAAAATTGAACATCATTCCTCATTCTGGGGGGGGGCACAGTAAAACCCCACAAAAAGAGGTTTATTTTAAGCAATTTAGCCAATATATTCATCACAGCCATAGGGCAAGTATAGCTACATGAAGGAGAAATCAATGAAGACAATTTTTTTTCATGAGGCTACTCTTTGTTGGACTGCCTTTGTATGTTCAATATTCTTGTGCACGTTTTGTGTCTTCCTTTTACTCTGTAACCTCAGGATGGTAAACGGATGACAGGAAACACATCCATAATGTTGGAGGTTTGGTGATTTTTAAGGATCTGGATATGTTTTGGCTGAATTGCTTTAATCTTTAGCACTTCACACTTTAAAGTAAAAATATTTGTTCTTCTGGTTCTCTGCATACTTGGCATTTGCCACATACCACAGACGTTTACTCTGTAATTGGTGCAGAATGGGGAGCCTTTGTCGTTCTGTGTTTTGGCTAAAATGGGCTATTATTTTTCCCCTCTGAAATTCTGTCAACTCATAATTTCTGGGTTGTTCCATAAGTTGGTCGTCTATTGATATATTCTCTTCCACTACCGTGTCTATCTCTACCCCTCATTTGTCTTGCATACTGAGGTCATTGTTCTGTGTTGATTTTTCTTTTGCCTCCTTTTCTAGTTCTTGCAATACCAGTTCTGAAAACACTTCACGCAGGATGATAAACCTTTTCTGATCCATTAAGTTAAGTTACTATTTGGGTGTTTCCTTTTCCAAATTTCCGTAATTCTATTTTGAAAACCACATGCTGTTGGGTTTGCCTCATAACAGCATCTCATAATTTCTCAATTTTCGGTGGGAGTCCAAGTTTTGTGTTTATGTTATTCTAATAGCCTTGCAGCAGCATGCCCTGGTTCCTTAACAGGGTCTGCTGAGACCTGTAGAATATTTGTCACCAGAGTCCAAGAGCTATAGCATCTGAAATGGTTCTTTTTGACCCAGCTGATGACCAATGTCTTTCTATTTACAGTGGTGCCCCGCATAGCGACGTTAATCTGTTCCAGGATTAATGTCGCTATCCGGATTCTTCGCTATGCGGGGGGGGAACCCATAGGAACGCATTAAACTCTGTTTAATGTGTTCCTATTGAGGAAAACTCACCAGTAAGTGAAGATTCCCCCATCCGGCCGCCATTTTCGCTGCCCAGTAAGCGAGGGCGGGGCATGAAAATGCTGCACGTGGCCATTTTCTGCACCCGGCGGCCATTTTGGAACCGCCAATCAGCTGTTTTCTAAACATCACAATGTGAAGATCGGTAAGCGAAACGCTTACCGATCATCGCAATGCGATTTTTAGCCTATCTAAACATCGCAATGCGATCGCATTAGCGATTGCAAAAAACGGGTCGCTATACGGATTCATCGTTAAACGGTGCGCTCGTTAAGCGAGGAACCACTGTATTTCCTCTCATCAAAATTGGTGATTGGTGGACACAGTTGATCTGGCTTCTCAGTTGAGACCTGTCTGGCTTGGGAGACCCTTCAGGTTGTGATACTACTGTGAACATAGCTCTCAGCCTCACTGAAGAACACAAGCCCCTCTGCCTCAATAAGGCGATGAAGGGGATGTCCATGAAGAGGATCATGATAATGATCATTATCATCCTCATCCATGCCTTAGCTTGGTATTTTTTTACAGCACTGCCAGCCATGCACTGGGGAACTATGGTATCTGTGGAAACACATGGAGATGATCCGCATAAAAATCATGTGGCTCCATGAGGATCCATATTTCACATCCATGTTTTTGCGCCAATGAAAAGCCATGTGCCGGGGGACCCATAATTTCTATATTTTTATCTATGGCCCCAAATGGGCCTATGAGTGGGTGTTATTCTACTAAGTATCAAGTGGATCCAAAGGGATTCATGACTTTCATTCCAGAACTTTGCTCCATTCCAAAGCTATGGACTGAGGGACCCATGATTTCTGTCATGTAGTCTGTGGGTGTAAATGGGTTCCATGATCTGTGATGAGATGGGATATGTGATTAAAATCTTGTATTGAACATGGGTTTTGTAAAGAAATGTGCAAGAGAGGTTCCATCTTGTTCCTCTGTACAGTGGGGTCTTGACTTGAGAACTTAATCTGTATTGGAAGGTGGTTCTCAAGTCAAAAAGTTCTCAGGTCAAATCTGCATTTCCCATAGGAATGCATTGAAAACCATTTGATCCGTATCTCCTCTTTTCCGTCTATAGAAACTAATGGGAAGCTGCTATTCCGCCTTCGACCACTAGAGGGGGATATTTTGTTTCTTTTTTTCTTAGGTCAAGAAAGGTTCAGGGAAGGCAGGGAAAATACAGTCCAGGCAGTACAGTACCAGGCAGTCTGAAGACTGTCTCCCAATCCACTCTCTAAACGCTGGGAGGAGTGAGGAACCCTTTTCACTGGCCAACAGTTAACTGAAAGTTCACATTTTGCACTTTCCCTGCCTCCCACGTGGTTTTTTTTTTTCAGTTCTTAACTCAAATCTAAGTATGTAAGTCAAGTCAATATTTTCCTATGAGAGTGGTTCTTAAGTCAAAATGTTCTTAACTTGAGCCGTTCTTAAGTCAAGACCCCACTGTATAAAGGATCTTTGCTATGTTGACAGGGTGTTTGCTAGTGAGAGCTGGGAAAATACTTTTCTGAAAGCATGAGAAGAAATATTGTGATAAGATAGATGGGTTTTGTTGTGACTCGGGGCAAAACCACAGAAACCCAAATAACATCTGTTAGCCGTGAGAAGGAAGGTCAGGTGGTCCAACAGGACTGTTTGCCTAACGACGGATTGTGATTGGATGACATCGTGGGAAGGAGCAGATAAGGATTTGCCAGTTACTCTTGAAAAAGGAACTTTTACCTATGGACAATGTCATTCGTGACTCACTCTAATGTCTTTGAGGACCAACCTTTAAGTCATGAACTACTTTTAGGTCACTCATGGCCTACTTGCATGGATTACTCATACACACACACAGGGAATATTCTTGACTCCTTTCATGGACTATTTCTATGGACTACTCCTATGGACTATTCTCGTGGATTATTTCTAGGACAATGGGATATTTTCTTTTACAGGATTTTTCCTTTTGTACAGGATTATTCATTTACAGGATAATGAAGGACTCTGGACTTTTTCTTGCCTGTTTGGATTATTTTGTTTTTCCTGATGGATTACCTTATTGGAACTGTTTTTATTCTTTTTCTTGACTTTTTGAATTATTTTAATGTTTTTGGACACATTTTTTCATGTTTTCTTTACTTCACTAGAGTTCTGTGATTAATCAGCATAATGTTTATTTGCTTGCTTTTGCATAACTTGATTTTTACTGTAAGGAACTTACTTTTTCTTTAATAAAATAATGATTATAAAAATCAATTGGTTTCCTGAACAGTAAACTTGTGTTAGGTCATCTAATGGTGCATGCCTCGGCCTTGCATACTTAATGAGTCCTGCCTGTGGTGCATAGTATGTCTAATGACTACAAAGTCCACATGGTTTTCTATCAGAAATATTCAAAGGTACAAGGGTGTTTATATTAGGGCAAACTTGTAAAAGGGAGGATTGACACGCCTAGCTGAGCTATGGGACTCTCTTAGCACCTTTTAGGGTGTACAATCTCCTAATTACTCTCTGTCGGATCCATGTCAGCGATCACCTCCTGAAGAGGATGCTTGATCAGTCGGACAGAGATTTTTATAATCCAATTGATTATTGCCGGTGAGTTTCTTAGACCAAAACTCAAAACATGAAACTCGTATAGACCAAAGGGACTACAAAAGGCTGTTTTCTCCTGGTCTTTGGGGTCAATTCTCACTTGCCAGAATCTTTTTGTTAGGTCTAGGCAGGAAATATATTGACATCCCCCTATTGTCTCTATTAGGTTGTCTAATCTGGGCATAGGATACGCATCTGGCTTGGTGACATGATTCAGCTTCCTATAATCTACACAAAATCGAACACTGCCATCTGGTTTGTTGAGCAAGACTATAGGAGCAGACCAAGGGCTGGATGACGGAACAATGATGTTTTCTTTCAGCATATCATCTAGCTCCTTGCACACCTTCTCAACATATGGCCCAGTGACTCTATATGGAGTAACCGGCCATGGGGGTGCATCTCTAGTATCAATCTTATGCACCACTCCCTTGGCTAACCCGGGTTTGTTGGAGAAAACCTGTCGGTACCTTGTTATCAAGGTCCTCAATTCACCCTGTTGCTCAAGGGAAAGTACAGGGCTGATTTTAACGTCTTCAGGATTATATATTGTTTTCCCCCTTCCTTCCCAATAGGGTAAGTCATGTTTCTCATTATCAGCTGCTTTCATAGCAAACAACACTCTGCTCTCCTCCCTATAATATAGTTTTATCATATTAACATGAACCACTCTCCTGCCTGGTTCTCCATCTTCCTTAATTACATAATTAAGGTCATTCATTTTGGCAATGATTCTAAATGGTCCTGCCCAATTTAATTGTAACTTATTTCCTTTGAGAGGTCTTAGCACGAGCACCTCATCTCCAGGATTAAAATTTCTTTCCCTGGCTTTCTTGTCATACCATACTTTCTGCTTATTTTTCTGCCCCTGTAAATTTTCAGCAGCTATCTCTAGATTTCTTTTCAAAGTGTTCATCAGGTTGTCTAAATACGAAATTACTTTTCAGGACCAGACTCTGTTATCTTCTCCCAACTTTGTCTAATTAAGTCAAGGGGTCTTCTCACTTTCCTCCCAAACAGCAATTCAAAAGGACTAAAACCTGTACTGTCTTGGGGTACAGACCTATATGCATATAACAGAAGTTGTATTCTCTGATCCCAATTGTAAGGGTTCTCAGCAGAATAAGCCCTAATCATGCGCATCAGGGTCCCATTAAATCTCTCTGTGAGCCCGTTAGTTTGTGGGTGATATGGGGAAGTATTTAAATGTTTGATCTCACATATTTGCCACAGTCTCTGCAGGAGTTTTGAAGTAAAAGATGTCCCTAAGTCAGTGACTATTTCTGATGCAAAGCCCATTTGACTCATATAACTCAGCAGTGCATCAGCCACAGTATGAGTCTCAATATTCCTCAGAGGAATGGCCTCAGGGTATCGTGTGGCACGGTCCACAATGGTAAAAATAAATCTGTTCTGCCTTTGGGTGACTCTAGGCAATGGTCCTACAATATCCACGCCAATACGTTGGAACGGGGCAGAAATCACTGGTAAAGGGCATAGCTTCGCTTTTGTTTTATCACTACTATGGCCCTGTCTTTGGCAAACATCACAACTCTGACAAAAAGTTTTAATCTGCCTTCCCATCTCAGGCCAGTAGAAATTCTGTGATATTCTTTGCTTGGTTTTATTAATGCCTAAATGAGCAGAAAATATATCTGAGTGTCCCCTTTCTAATATTTACTGGTGACATTTTAAAGGCACCACTAACTGTTTTTGCAGATTGTCCCCCCCCTTTCTTGGGGTTCCTTAGAGACTCTCGGTACAATAAGCCCTGTTCAAGGTGGAACCTCTCAGGTCTTTCAGGGGTTAATCTTGCTTCAGAAATGCTCTCAAAGCATTGTTTCAGTGTGGAATCTGATTTCTGTTCTTGGCTGAATGTATTGCTTTGGGAAATATTAAGAGGAAAAATCTCAGCTGAGTTACTACTGTCAGGCATTCCCTTCCTCTGATTTTCACTCCCTTCCTCAGCTGCCTCTGCTTCATCTTGATGGGAACGTGTCAAAACTAAAACCCATTTCACATGTTCAGAAAGGTCATTGCCAATTAAAACCACTGCTGGAACCTGTGAAGAAATCCCAATTCTCCAAGGTCTTTCCCAGCCCTGGTACCTAAGGTGTACCTCAGCCACAGGCAAAGTGACTGCTTTTGCACCAATTCCCTTCACAACCATGTTTTCCCCTTTTAAGATGTATTTCTGAGGTATTATATCAGGGTGACACAGAGTGACTTGTGAACATGAGTCCCTCAAAGCCATGTATTTATTGTCAAAGATATAAATATGGTCCCCAGCTGTTTGAAATAACTCTTGGTTTGTTTTAATTAAAAAGCAATGTCTAATTTCTGCCAGAGGTAAATCAGGTTCAGTATTATCAGCCTGTGTAGAGAGTTCAGCTTGTGTTGCCATAGCGACTGACTCCTCCCTTGGTGGACTGTCTTGTTCTTGTTGCACACAGTATACTGCCTTAGGCTTACCTAAATTTACTTTTTGTGGTACAAGTTCCCTATTTTTACCACTCTGGGATGCAATATGGCCCTTTTCATTACACCTAAAAAAAGTTCTAACGTTCTATTGATCATTCCCAGCACCTTTACCTCCTTTTCCCTCCAAATTTTGGCCTCTGGCTTGGATTTGGTCTGAGGGATTGCCCACAAAATGGCCCCCAACCTTCTGCTGGTTTTTAAATTGTCCTCTGGGGTACTTATTGGAGTCTTCCCACACTTTTCTAACAACCTTCCCCTCATAACCACTTGGTTTACTGATCTGGGAAATGAAATCAGCAAACTCCCCTGCCTCTCTCAAATTTCTCGGTTTCTTGTCCTTGACCAAAAATCTCAGTTCTCCAGGTAAGAGAGAATAGAACTGTTCCAATCCAAAATATTTTTAAGGTCTTCTACTGTCTCAGCTTTTTCCTGTGCCAGCCATTTGTCTAGATATCTGGACAAGTTTGCCCCTAACTGAGAGTAAGATTCATCAGGTTTCTTGGTCAGAGACCTGAATTTCTGTCTCAACTGTTCTGAATGTATGCCATATCTGGCAAACACTAGCCTTTTGAACTCATCATAATTTTTAATAAATTCCAAAGGCATCTCGGCATAGATCTCTGCCATGCCTCCACTAATTTGGGATCTCAATACTAACATTCTTTCAGAATCCCTCACAGAAAAATCTTCACAAGTGTGACAACCCCAGACCTACTGGGATATGCCACAGTTTCACTAAGCTGCCACCAACCATTCCCTGTAAGGAGTCACACAGACCAGGAATGGATTTTTAACAAATAAAGGAATAAGGTTTATTTAAATAACACACAGGGAAAATAAAATGATCAAATGAATAAGATACAGTAACGTGGCTTAGTCTCAATCATACATACACCAGTTTGGTTCACACAGAACACCTTTAAATAAAGCACAGACCCTGAACCTATCAGTTCTGGCTACCCATAAAGACACCTGAACCTATCAGGTAGGTACTGACTGACACACAGTAGTACCCTGTCTGACACACAGACTCCCACACCAGCTTCTTCTTCCCAGCTGCTTCTTCTTTCTAAACTTCTCCACACAGGCTCCACATATATATACAGTACAGCCCCTCCTCCTGATGTCCCGCCTTCCACTCCCCATAGGATGGAACTTTCCCTCCAAACCCATGACAGACAGGTAACATCAGTGCTGTATGTAACACCTCCCCTCTTTATAAGTTGTTTTGTAGGGGGAAAGCTAAAGTGCTTTTCTCCAAAAAACAACCTGGATCCAAAACATACAAAAACAGTTATACAATAACATACAATACCATACTTACTCTAGGATAAACATATCAATTAGGCATTTAAACATTTACCATTTACAATACATCAAGTTACCTTTATTCATACAAACCAAGCACGTTTAATAAACAAGTACATTTAACATTTGGTCACCAAAATATATACATAGTCCATGTTTCTTCACCGTCTTCATTCTTCGGGTCTTCTTGACAAGGCGTCAGCAACACAGTTCACTGACCCTCTGACCACCTTCACTTCAAAGTCACTGTCTTGCAGGTTTAAAGCCCACCTCATAAGTTTGCTATTGTGGGTTTTCATTGTCTTTAACCATTGCAGTGGTGAATGGTCAGTGCACAGAATAAAATGTCTTCCCCAGATGTAAGGCTTGGCCTTCTGAATCGCGTATACTATGGCCAGGCACTCCTTTTCCACGGTTGCCAAATGTCTCTCACCTTTCTGGAGTTTCCTACTCAGGTAGGACACTGGATGCTGTTCACCATTTTCATCCTCCTGGCAAAGAACTGCTCCTACCCCGCTGTTAGACGCATCGGTGTAGATGATGAACTCCCGGTCGAAGTCTGGAGCACGCAGCACTGGATAGTTGATGAGGGCCTCCTTCAACCTCTGGAACGCCTCCTCACAGTTGCTGGTCCACGGGATGCGGTCATCAGTCTTCTTCCGCGTCAGATCGGTCAGCGGAGTCGCTATCTCGCTAAACTTCGGGATGAACTTTCTGTAGTAGCCCACCAACCCAAGAAATGATTTGACTTTTTTCTTGGTGTTGGGTCTGGGCCAATCACGAACTGCTTCTATCTTGGCCTCTAGGGGTTTTATCACTCCTCCCCCTACCATGTGACCCAAATATTTTATTTCTGGGCTACCCAGCTGACACTTGCTCGCCTTTACTGTTAGCCCTGCTGCACTTAACCTCTGCAGCACTAACTCCAGGTGTTTCAGGTGATCTTCCCGAGCGTTTGGCGGTGTTGAGACAGAGCTCCGAGAAGTTTTGAGCAATAGCTGGTGATGCAAGGTAAATCCTTTGAGAATTTTTATTAATGAGAGAGCCTCTTTGCTGATAATAAGCTCAGAGAAGAGAAGAGGAGTTTGTGCTGCAGACACCTTCTATCTAAGAGTTGAGCAGCACTTTATACTCCCCCTTGCATAACACCAGACAAGGAGCCAAGAAGTCAAAGTGCCGGCTGCTGGAATGTTAATGTCTATCTTCTTTCCTTGTTATTAAACACTCCTGCAAGAAACTCTGATGTGAGGCTATTAAGGAACCATTTGTGCATACCAGTTTTAAACCCTGTCGAAGAATATATTTTAAAGAATTAACCAGAGGCCAACTGCAAATCACTAATATACTAAATAAGACTCTGACCAGCTAACCGCTAAGACTTCAGCTGACCACCAAGAACGTAAGGGGTGGATTAAGAGCAGGCACGCTCCAAGCTCCACTCCCTCTATGTTTTTTACTTATGTTTTTATTTTTTTATCTACTTTTTATCTATTAAGCTTTTAGAAATAAGTTTTTTTATTGCTTGCAGCTTTTATTATTCAAGAGTCAGCTGCTGTCACCTGCTTATTGTTTTACTGTGATTTTAACTGCCCACCCCATTAACAAACCACTTTCGTCAAGTTGCTCGCCGTCAAAATAAGCCTTTTTATGAATGCTGAAGTTTTTACTTTCATTTTTTAAATATATTTTAAAATTTTTATATATTTTTAAATCCTGTTTTAAATATTTTATATTTTAACTGGAGATTGTCGTCAGTGAGAGGAGTAATTTGCCTTGAATCTGCAATCAGCAAATTCCCAAACTCCTACCGAACTAAAACACAGGGTAATTAGGGAGAATGGGAAACAAGCGTCATAGATCAAGCCCAAGTTACCATCCAGCCAAAGCAGCGAAGCAACTGAAAATAGATGAGCTTCTAACAACCAACTGCTCAGTGAGTAACTTAGTTGCTGGACCCTCCATAGCCCTAAGCAACCAATTTGCAACATTGGAGGATGGAACGCTTTTAACCATTGAGGGGCAAGATGCTGAATTCCCCCTGCACACCCCTATTAAGGCTGTTTCAGACGCTGCTATCAAACACTTGCCCACCCATCTAGCAGAACATTGCTTGCTCACAGCTCAAACTGTTGACGCAATATTTAATAATCTGCAAAGGGTGTGTCACAAAATGAATGCAGTTGAATTTGCTTTGGGGAAACTCACAGAATCACTGACCAAGGCACTAAGAAATCCAGATTTAAAGAGGAACATGCAAAGCAACCAGATGGGGAAAAACAACAGTACTGAGCCACAAAAGAACCTTCAGCTCCAACCTGCTCAGCACATAAGGGAGGCTGCAAGGAGTATGAATATCTTTGAGCCTACTCAGATTTTGCTGCAAATTGCACCTATCTCAATCAACAGGAGGAGATGGGACTCACATGAGACAGTTTTAACTTCCTTAAGCCAACTGCTAATGACAGATGCACACAAAATAGACCTAAAAACCATTAAATGGCTTCCTCAGTCCAAGGGCCAAAAGAGGGTACAACTCTCCTTTGAACATGCAGTGATCCCACTCATGCTATCCAAAATGAAATCCTTTCTAGCTAAATTTCAGATTATACCTATTAGAGTCTTCTCAAATACATCTCTTACACCCCTGCTTCAGAGAAACTCAACACAAAGAGAACCTAGCACTAACAGCCGGGAAACCAAGGCAGAAGCCCCGAAAAGTAAATTAATGTCACCAGCATCTTTGTCAACTCTGCAACCAAGGGATCAAGCACCTAAAGCTAAGAAAGGGACTTTTCAGGAGACTGCCCTTACTCATTCTGAAGCCCCACCCTCCAATAAGGAAGTCTTAGCTACTCTTACCGAATTCAATACCAATTGGGAGGAAACCAAAATCAGCTTGGCCTCTCTACAAACTTCAGCTGAATTCTTGAGTGACCACACTGTGATGCCACTCATTCTTACCCCACCCAACCATGAAACTCATTTCCAAGCTTCTAGGAAGATGGGCCAACAGAAGCTGGCAAATATCTCTACACAGTTGATGGACTGCCATCCAGTGGACTTGATCCTTCTAGACCCAGAAGACCCAAAGGGCAACTCAACTATTAGGCATACACTGAAATCACCCATGAAACCTAAGGTGGCAACAACCCCTCTTGTTCCTGCACCCACAAGATTTAGCCCTATTATCAATCAATCTCCAAGGGATCTGCAGCTACAGCTCGATATTGAAGATGAAGCTTTATCAAAAGAGGCCTTGGACAGCTTCACCTCTCTCCCATGGGAAGAGCAGGTATTGACACTTAAAAAGATAGAGGCTGTAAGGCAGGAGCTTGTGACTCTCCTTGAAACTCGCCGGCCCAACATTACAATTCAGGCTGAAGTACATTCAGACCCGACACCCTCCGCCGATGCGCCAACCCTTTTATGACAGAACTGCCCTGACCCACAGAACAGCTCCAACTCCCAGTGCCCACTTTCAGTTTTATCATGGAACATCGCTGGGTGGCAAAATAAGTTGGTGGACCAGGGGTTCGGGAAATTTCTTTCAATGTTTCATATCCTTTGTTTGCAGGAAACCTGGCTAATTGACTGCTCTCCCCTGGTGTTACATGGGTATACCCAATTTTTGCTTCCTGCTCTTAAACCATCCAGGAAAGGGAGAGCTAGAGGAGGCTTAGCTATTTTGGTCTCTGTCAAATTGGACGTGGAACTGGAAGTCATTTACCGATCGGAAAGTAATTTTATTCTGTCAGCATTGGTAAGGGGAACATGGGGAAATGGGTTGGAGGCACTAATATGCATCAATGCCTATTGTCCACCCGGTAAAACAGAAAATCTCACCTCTTTTTGGCATGAATTGGAAGAAGCCATCAACCACTGTGAGTTTTTGCACCCGAAAGCAGCTGTAATTTTGTGTGGAGACTTTAATGCCAGAGTTGGCCCTGGATCAACTGAGACAGCAGTTGATTCAGACCTAGAGTTTAATGAACCCTTCCTATCTGACCGACACTCTTTGGACAAAGTCCTCAACAAACAAGGTAGGAAGCTAGCCGAGACAATGTCTGGCCTAGAACTAATTTGCCTACACGGCAGCTCTCAGGACGACTCAAAAGGATATTTCACCTTCCTTAATAGTCGGGCAGGGAGTGTCGTTGACTATATATTTTGCTCCCCTAGGCTGGTGTCCCAGGAGACAAAATACAATATATTAGACCGACCCGATAGTGACCACCTACCCATCTGTCTCTCCATCCCCCTGACAACTCCACAGTTGCCCCCCACCACCGGCTGATTGGGCAGAGAGAACTATGATTGTAGGGAAACGCTTAAAATGGTCCCCCCTTGTTGACCAAACAATTCGGGAACAGCTAAACAACCCACATCTGCTGAGTGCACATAGGGATATTGTAATCGGACATAGGGATCCAATAGAAGGCACCAACTATATCAATTTTAACTTAAGACCTCTATTAACTAAAAAGCCACAGGAGTCTTCCCTAGCCCCACATAGACGGGGATGGTATGACCAAGAATGTAGACTAACCAAAAAGCATCTAGCCCATTTAACAAGGAAGACGAGGAAGATGCACTCAAAATCGAATCTGGAGGCGCTGGCTCGCTACCGCTCAAAATATAAGGAACTTTTAAAACAAAAGAAATGGGCATTCATGTCAGCCCAGTGGGAGGAACTAGGGCAGGCTGTGCTGGAAAAGAAAGAGCGAAAATTCTGGAGTATGGTCTCAGCTATGGATATAGGTCCCAATCCTGCACCAAATGGCTGCATCACAGCAAATGCCTGGTGCCACTACTTTCAAACTATTTTCAATAGTGATGCAAACACTGGGCCACAAAAAGTGAGAACCCTCCAGACTCTACTAAACTCTACACCCGAATGGCCCCCAGTTTCAGAACGGGAAGTGTACAAACTTATCGATGCCCTAGCAACAGATAAAGCACCCGGCGAGGACATGATCCCACCAGAGGTGTATAAGAATAACCCGGAATGGTGGGCCCCAGTCCTAGCACAGCTCTTCTCCCACATTAATGCTACAGGAATCTTTCCTGATGGGTGGAGGCAGAGCATAATCTTCCCAATCTACAAAAAAGGAGACAAATCTACCCCCCAGAATTACCGCCCAATCAGCTTACTGGATATTAGCTCCAAGCTTTATACCCGCCTTCTTTCCCAGAAGCTGACTAAATGGATGGAGGAAAATAACATCCTTCATCAGGAACAAGCAGGTTTTAGGAAGGGGCATAGCACAGTAGATCAAATCTACGTGCTACATCATCTCGTGTGCAAATACACCTCCAGGCCATTCAAATGGCTGTTCACGGCTTTTATTGACTTCTCCTCTGCATTCGACACAATCACCAGAAACCGCCTGTGGGATAAGCTCACAGAGACCAACATTGATAAGAGACTCCTAGCTCTAATACAAGAACTATACTCCAACACAACATTGAGGGTAAAGATTAGCACAGATGGAAGGCTGACAGAGGAAATTCACACCAACAAAGGGGTAAAACAAGGATGCTTACTCGCACCCCTACTTTTTAACTTTTATATTAATAATATTGTAACAGCCTTAAACCATCCAGACCATTTCCCCCCCTCAATTGGGAACTATAAGATTGCATGTCTCATATATGCTGATGACATTGTTCTATTATCAATGAACAAAAAGGGATTGAAACGAAGCTTAAATAAGCTCCAAGAGTTTAGCCACCTAGAGCAACTAAAAATAAATTACACAAAATCTAAAGTGATGATTTTTGGAAAGCATCCCCCCAAATTCAACTGGACTATAGGCGAAAACAAAATAGAACAAGTCCAGACCTTCAAATACCTGGGAGTGCATTTCGATGAGAAAAACTGCTGGAAACCCCAGATACAGAGCATGAAAATATCGGTTCAGAAATCTAGCCATGCTCTGGTCAAATTCTTTCATTCTAAAGGTGGCAAACTAGTAACCCCAGCTTTAAAAGTATTTTCCGGGAGGGTCATCTCACAAATGCTTTATGGTATTGAGATCTGGGGTATGAATCAGAACAACCTACATCATCTTGAAGTAGGACAGAATAAATTTCTCAGACACATCCTCGTGGCACCCCAGGGGACCCCAGCAGCTCACCTCAGAACAGAGACAGGTATGGTATCCATCAAAGCCAGGGCAACCTTAGCCATATTCTCTTATTATAAGAGGGTGATGGATATGCCTGACCACCGCCTACCCAAACGCTGTATGATAGAGCAATGGAAGAGTGGCGGCTGGGCAACTTCAGCTCAAAACCTACTAAAATCTAAATCCCTCTCTACAGACATTTTCATTTTTTCTGAGGTTAAAAGAATGTTGAGAGATTGGCTCTATAAATCGGATAATGACCAGGACTTGGCCTTAATCCACTCTTCAGGTTTCTCCCACTGGTACCGCCTGTGGAAAACAAACCACTCAAGGGCGCAATATCTAGATGCACTTACTTTTGCCCCCTTGAGAACTGCTTTCACAGAACTCCGCTTCCAAACGATGCCAACCGCTGTCTTAGATGGCAGGTACATGAATGTCCCTAAACATCTAAGGGTGTGCATCTGCGGAGCAGGTGAGATAGAGGATGTTCTCCATTATTTACTCTATTGTCAGCTATATCAGAACCCTCGAGAAAAGCTCCTGGGTAACATTCTGGCTGCTCTACAGGAGGAAAGCCCTCAGACAAAGGTGGTCAGGTTGCTCTTGGATTGTGACCCTTATGTTACGTATAGAACAGCGCTATTCGCAAAAGCGGCCAGAAACATCCGGGCTAATTTTCTGAAAGCCATTGCGATCAATTGTGTGGGAGATTCTCAGATATGAGGGGTCTCTTATTATTTTATATGTCTATGGTTTTATCATGATTTTAATTGACCATATCTGTATTTTAAACAATTGTGACGGCTTTTAGCTAATACAATAAACTTGACTGAAGGTCTGAAGGTGATCTTCCCAGGTATTGCTGAAGATCCCTATGTCGTCAATGTAGGCCACAGTAAAGTCACTGAGCCCTGCTAAGGTCTGGTCCATCAGCCTTTGGAATGTGGCTGGTGCATTTCTGAGACCAAAGCTCAGGACTCTAAACTCATAGAGACCAAAAGGGCTGCAAAAGGCGGTCTTTTCTTGATCCCTGGGATCAATTCTTAATTGCCAATATCCCTTTACTAGGTCCAATGATGAAATGAACCGACAACCCCCTATGGTTTCAATCAGGTTGTCTAGCCTGGGCATTGGGTAGGCATCAGGAGTGGTTACGCGGTTTAATTTCCTGTAATCTACACAAAACCTAATGCTCCCATCAGGCTTGTCCACTAGGACTATCGGAGAGGACCAAGGACTAGAAGAGGGGACGATTATGTTCTCCCTAAGCATCTCGTCCAGCTCCTTCTGCACCTTGTCCCTATAGGGTCCCGTTACTCGGTATGGGGATACAGCTTGCGGGGGTGCATCCCCTGTGTGGATCCGATGCATCACTCCCTTCACTATCCCCGGCTTATTGGAAAACACCTTTTGATATTTGATGAGCAGCATTTTTAGTTCTTGCTGCTGGTCTTGGGTGAGTGCAGGACTGATCTTTACCTCATCTGGGTTGTATTTTACTTCCCCTCTACCCTCCCAGAAGGGTAATTCAGCTTCCTCACTCTCAGCTGCTTTTATTGCAAATAAAACCCTCGGTTCCCCTCTGTAGTAGGGTTTTAGGGCATTCACATGTACCACCCTCCTTGCTTGGTGTTCCTCCTGCTCTATAAGGTAGTTCAGATCTGACATCTTGGAAATGACCCTATATGGTCCTGCCCATTTAAGCTGCAGTTTGTTCTCTCTGCAGGGCCTAAGCCAAAGCACTTCCTCCCCTGGGTTAAAGTGCCTCTCTCTAGCTTTGTGGTCATACCAGGTTTTCTGTCTGACCTTCTGAGCTTGCAGGTTCTCTGCTGCTAGCTCTAGGTTTCTCTTTAGGTCATTCATCAAGGTGTCTATATATGTCACAACGTCTTGTGGGTCATCCTGGGTGATGTCAGAGTGCCCCCTTTGTAAGATCATGGGGCGATACTTTTCAGGTACCATTAGCTGACTTCGGATCCCATCTCCCCCTTTTGAGATATTCCTCAGGGTCTCTCTATACAAAATCCCCTTTTTCTCTAGAAATCTCACTGGGGTTTCAGGTGTTAGCTGGGCGTCAGTCACCTGTTCAAAACACTTTTGGAGAGTGGCGTCTGCCTTTTGCTCTTGGCCAAATCGGCTGTCTGTGGTTAAGGTTTCCACCACAGCTTCGGAATTCCCTTCATCTGTTTCCGTCTCGGGCTCTCCAGTACCCCCCTGAACTGTCCCCGTGGTAGCTTGTGAACGTGTAATCACTAGCACCCGTTTCACATGTTCAGCCAGGTCATTACCCACGAGCACGGCTGCTGGCAGAGTCGATGAAATCGCTAGCCGCCAAACTCCCCTCCAGCCTTGAAAGTTCACAGGTACCTCAGCTACTGGCAGCGAGATCACCTGTCCCTCAATCCCTGCCACCTTTAGGCTCTCATTTGGGACTATATACTCCCTAGGAATAATATCTGGATGGCACAGGGTTACCTGGGAACAAGTATCCCTCAGCCCCCTATACTGATGGTCAAGTATTCCTACGTCCACCCCTGCGGTTTCAAACAACTGTGAATCTGTTCTCACTAGCAAGCAGCGCTTGACCTCCACAAGAGGACCATTTTCCTCAGCCTGATCAGCGGATGTAACTGTTCCAGATTGAGTAGCCATGGCAACAGGCTCCCTCAGTGACAAGGAGCTTTGCTCTTTCTGGACACAGAACACAGCTTTTGGCTTGGTTCCACTCGAATCATGAGGCACATTTCCTTTTAGCTGCTTTAATTTCTCACACTCTGAGATTAGATGGCCCTTTCCCTGACAGAAATAACATTTCCTGCTGTATTTTGAGTCTTTCTCATCTTGTTTTGGTTTTCCCTCCAAAATCTGAGGTCTTGGTTTCATGTCTGAGGGCTTCCCTTCACCATGGGTCCCTCCCCCTTGCTGGTTTTTCCCTGGTCCCTGAGAGTACTTGCTGTAGGTTTCTTTGGGTTTACCTATCGATTTCCCCTCAGCACCTAAGGGCTTCCTTATCTGGGAAATAAAATCTGCGATCTCGGCAGCTTCCGCCACAGATTTCGGTTTCCTTTCCCTCACCTGGAACTTCAGTTCCCCATGCAGGACTGAATAGAACTGTTCCAGCGCTATCAAGTCTTTGAGCTGCTGAAAGGTCTCTGTCCCCTCCTGAGATAGCCATTTCTCTAGCAGCCTCACCAATTGGGCCCCCACTTGGGTAAAAGTCTGCTCTGGTTTCTTGGTGAGTGACCTGAATCTTTGCCTCAGCTGTTCCGCATTTATCCCATGTCTGGCAAACACCAGTTTTTTAAACTCAGCGAAATCTTTTAGCAGTTCCTCTGGCATCTCTGCATAGACTTCTGCCAGGCTGCCACTGATTAAAGATCGCATAATGGTCATCTTCTCAGTTTCCCTTACTGAGAAGTCCACAAACGCTCTTTCCACGAGGGAAAAGAACACCTCAGGGCAATCCCCCTTGTGGTACACAGGGAATTTCTTCAGGTCCATTTTAGACAATTGGCCCACCTCAGAATCCCTATTGTTATTATTGTTCTGGTTCATCATTTCCAATTTTCTTAACTCAAACGCCATCCTTTCTTTTTCCAGAGCAATTTTCTCTCTCTCTAATCTTTCCTCCTTTTCCATTCTCTCTCTCTCTAATTCGAAATGTCTCTGTTTCTCTCTTTCCCTTTCCTCCATTTTTTCTCTCTCTAATCTTTCCTCCATTTCAAATTGCCTCATCCTCAGTTCATGCTGTTGGGCTATGAGCATTTTTTTGAGTTCTGGGTTCTGTTCTCCCATGCTGTCCTCCTGCACTGAGCCAAATTCATCCTCAGAACCTTGATCTACCTGGGGTTCCCTCGCTTCACCCATTTCTGCCATTTGGCTTCGAGTCAAGGGCATAATCCCCCCCCCCAGAACAGGCTGCTTTCAAAAGTCAAGCCTCAAAATAAAGCGACCACTTTTTTTTTCTCTCTTTTGCCTCAGAACCAGCCTTCTATAGATTGCTGCTGTTCTTCAGCACTAACTTGCAACTGTTGCCAGCCGGAGTCCACCCCCTCTGCTAGGCCTCTCAGCAGGCAGGCTAGATCACTGCTACTTCACACAGTTTTGCCTCAGCTTTTTTCCCGCCAAAACAGGTTGCCTCAGAGCTCCCTAATCTAGTCCCCAGTTGGCACGTTCTTCCACTAGCGCACCTCCCCGTGAGGTACGCCTAGAAGATTACCTACGCGCCCTCAGATTGTCCCTGACTAGACCCCCCTTGCTCTGGGCACACTTGCCAAGGCTTTGCTGGACCACTGGACAACTGGACCAGTCGTATCCCACACGCTGGACACCAATCAATGTGACAACTCCAGACCTACTGGGATATGCCACAGTTTCACTAAGCTGCCACCAACCATTCCCTGTAAGGAGTCACACAGACCAGGAATGGATTTTTAACAAATAAAGGAATAAGGTTTATTTAAATAACACACAGGGAAAATAAAATGATCAAATGAATAAGATACAGTAACGTGGCTTAGTCTCAATCATACATACACCAGTTTGGTTCACACAGAACACCTTTAAATAAAGCACAGACCCTGAACCTATCAGTTCTGGCTACCCATAAAGACACCTGAACCTATCAGGTAGGTACTGACTGACACACAGTAGTACCCTGTCTGACACACAGACTCCCACACCAGCTTCTTCTTCCCAGCTGCTTCTTCTTTCTAAACTTCTCCACACAGGCTCCACATATATATACAGTACAGCCCCTCCTCCTGATGTCCCGCCTTCCACTCCCCATAGGATGGAACTTTCCCTCCAAACCCATGACAGACAGGTAACATCAGTGCTGTATGTAACAACAAGCTCTTTCAAACATCACCAAAAATGATTCTGGATCATCTCCTTTTCTGAAGACAAGGAATTTCTTTAGATCTGCCTTTGACAACTGTCTTCCCTCAGAATCATCTCTGCCAGTGTTGTTATTATTATTGTTAGCCTGAGCTGCCAGCTCTAATCTCCTAAGCTCAAAAGCCATTCTCTCTTTCTCTAGTTGTATTTGTCTCTCCTCAGCTTTGGCCTCCATTTCTCTCTGCCGCAGTCTTTCCTCCATTTCCATTTTTTCTTTCTCCATTTGTAAGGCTCTTTCCTCAGCTTTGGCCTTCATTTCTAGCTGTTTCAACCTGTATTCGTGTGCTTGAGCCAATTCCAACTTTCTGAACTCTGATGGATCTTCCCTTGAGGTCTCTCTCTCCTGATCTGAGGTAAAACTTTCCTCAAAATCCCCATTTTCATCATCTGACCCAGCTGCCATTACACAAGGCACCTGCTCAGTTTTCTTTCCCCTAGTCAAAGGCATTTTCCTATCCTCAGGCTTCTGATCCAACTTACAAGCCTTGATTTAAAAAGTACACTTTTTTCCTTCTGTCAGTGAGTGTCTGTGTGATAAAGTTGCTGCTTTCCCAGCACTGGTAATCTAGCTACGGTGTCTAGGCCTCTGCCCCCAGCTAGGCCTCCCACCACAGACAGAACTTCTCTCTCTGCCTCAGGCAACAAAACCACTCAAAGCCCACAGCTTTACCCTGTCCCAGGTTTAGCTGTCTTGAGTCCCCTCAGCTTATCTGCCCTTGGCTCCGCTTTTGTCCCCTCAGAGTTTTCCCTTGAACTCAGGACAAGCTAGCCAAACTGCCACAGATTTCTGATTTGGGCAACTCTCCACAGAAATGGTTTCCACAGAGCCTTCCTATCTTAGTCCCCAATCTGAGCTTCAGCGCCCTTCTACTAGATTTTCTCCCCGTGAGACAAGTCCTAGAAGGTTACCCACACATTCACTCAGATGTCACTGATTAAAGACCCCTGCTCTGGGCACCTTTCCAGTACAAGGCTTTACTGGATCACTTCGTATCCCACACGCTGGCACCAATTTTATTGTAGCGGGCCACTCTCAAGCCTTTACCCATCCAGGCCTCTAAGAGTGCTCACTATCTTTCACCAAAACTGCTGCCACCAACCTATCCTTATAATCAAAAGGACAAGTGTTTCTTTCAAACAAATAAAAATGTTTATTGATTACACAAAAATAAAAGGGTAAATCACTGGTATTAAATCAATTAGTCAATCACTGTTTATCAGACACTAGCTCACACAGACTTTTCCCTCCATGACAGGCTCTTTCTCACTCTCTATCAATTTCTCTAATCACTCATCTTCCAAACTCAATCTGATCTCCTCTCACACATCACACATACCTTATATAACCCAGCTCCTCCCACTTCTGCCACACCCTCCGTCCTCTCATTGGCTGAGGTTGCCCTGCCCAGCTATGACAGACAGGTAAGAGCAGAGCTGAATGCCACAACAATGGTTTTAAAACATCTGATTGGTGGCTTCAAAATGGCCACCCACTGTGTAAAATGGCTCCCCACTGTGTTTTTGGACAGATTCCTCACTTTACAGGCACCAAAAATGGCCGCCCCCTATGGAGGATCTTCACTGGACAGTGAGATTTTCAGCCCATTGGAACACATTGAACGGGTTTTCAATGCATTTCAATGGGATTTTTTTATTTCGCGTAATGAGGATTTCGCTCTACAGCGATTTCACTGGAACAGATTATCTTTGTTAAGCAAGGCACCACTGTAGTAGGAGAATTGTTGGAAAGCTGGGGAACCCACATTATTAAAGCAGTGATCTCCTGAGTTAAAATTTTAGATAAAGTAAGGAGACACTAATAAAACTTAGTTCATCAGAGCAATCCTTTGAGGTATAAGTAAAGTGGTAGAATAATTGCTGGAAAGCTGACTGAGACTAAACAATTGGTGCAGTGATCTCCTGAGGTAAAAGCTTTGGATAAAGTAAGGAATCACTGTTAAAACTTAGTTTGGACACAGAAATAAGCTTCAGGAAGAGTTTAAATATATTTCCTCAGGTAAACAGTCTGAGGTAATTGTAAGGAAATACAAATACAAGCCTCCCCAAAAGAAAAGGCAGAAATGGAAAGTCAGATTTATGAAGCAGACCAAATTGGTGCTGAGAGAAATACATCAGTTACTCCTGCAAGCCCTGTTGTGGTTAATGTTCCAGGGAGCCTGGAAGTTTGGAGATTTGAAAAAAAAATATGGAAAAAGAGAGAGATGGAAAGGGAACAGATCAAATTAAGAAAGTTAGAATTATAGAAAAGCCAAACTTATGAGAGGTTTAAAAAGTATGTGTCAATGATTAGTAATTGATTTGAGAGAAAACCAAAGGCAATTTTAAAAGACAATAGTGGAGAATATAATTAACAGGAAAGAAAATAGTGTAGAGTATCAGAGAGCTAGGAATGTTACATATGAAACTGGTTGAGTGTAAACTCATGAACAAATTAAAACGGTAGAGAGAAAAATAAGATACAGTTTAGAAATGGCAAGGCTCATGTTAGCAAATGCTGAATTGCCGAATATATTCTGAGGTGAACCATGGAAACATGACTCTTTAATTCTAGCTCTTGGTATCAAAAGCAAACTGGAGATAAAGTCCCCTCCAGGGATATCTAAAACAGGTGCTACTGCAAAACCTTTGAATGACAATGCAAGGAATTCACTTTCAAAAGTCTATGTGAAGAGCTTAGAAGAAAGGAGAAGCAGTGGTTCGAACAAAATCAAGAGAGAAAGTCTCAAGAAGAACAAGTGACTATCCTACTTGCTGTGGTCAAAATGGCTGTGAGCAATTCTAGTGACTGCAAATCCTGAAATTCCATTGATATCTGGAAAAACCCATTCATTTACAAAAAGACTGTTGATGAGATCCCAGGAAGCAGTGCTAGAGGATATGGGATCAGAGGAGCTGAGAAATTTATATCATCTTATAGAATGAAAAGTTCAAGATCTTTATCATCTGTCCTACCGCAAAAGGTCATCATTTGCACATAAACCAGACTGGATAGGTAAAAGAACTGTTTATATAACAAGCACCAGATGTGTCTGACCTAGAGTTAGTTGGCAGGTTGGAGAAAGGACTTCAATGAGATTGTGGTGATGAAGGATTTTTCAGAAGAAGAAAAGATGGCCATTGGTCAGATATTATTTTGTATAGAACACAGTTTACTAATGACTAATGATAATAAAATTAATATAATTATACAGCAAAAATAGTAAGCTCTTCTTAAATGTTTTGTAATTTAAATGTGCATATGAATGTGCTATAGTGATATAAAGTGGTTTTATTAAAGGTAAAAAAATGTGAAAATGGAAAAAGAAAAATTGAAAAATGTAATGAAAAGTATGATAAATAATATTAGCTATAGAAACATAACTAGCAAGGTTAGCTAAGGGCCTCACCGCAAGGTGCGAAGTTGCTGGATGGGATTCCTTTGTCCACCTGAATGGATGAGGCAGATGCAGCCATCGCTGCATCATATGAGGAGAGGGGGCTGGGTGCTTGCAAACCTTGAAGAAGGCTGCCCAGCTCCTCCTCACCCTCCTTTCGATCTCTGGCATTGGAAAGACTGCATGTCCAGGTGCTTTTGTTTTTGGCCATGTGGCACTTTGGAAGGCAGCAGAGATGAGGCTCAATGGTTTAGGGTCTGGGGTAGAGCCTCATTGCAGGCTCTACTAGACTGTCTAAAGAGAGAGAGAGAGAGAGAGCGTGAAGGGAGATGGACAGAGAGTTGTTTTTAAAAAAAAGTTAAAAGGGGAAGCAGAAGAAGAAAGAAAGGCTGTGGTTTTTTCAGGGTATAAAAGGGGGGTAAGATAGCTTGGGGCTGGGGCCCTGGTGGCTGCCCCTGCCCACCAGGGAGGGCTTTGAGGCCAATGTCATATGGGTAAGGTTTTTAAATTTATTAATAATAACAAAAATAAATATTTTTTTAAAAAAAGAAGAGTAATCATTTGGTCATAAGTGAATCACTGATCTTAATTTTTTTTTTTTTTTAAAAAGGCAGAACTGTAAAGTTAGCCTTACCCACTCCTCTGTGGGGGATTTAACAATAATTTTAAAAAAGATAGGAAAGGACAGTAATTAGTAATAGCATTGAGTTGTGACACAGCTAACATCAATAAAGGGCTGGGTACTTAAGCCTGTGCACCAGTAAGAACTACAAGTTCTGGATATTGTTAGAATTATGGGTCCCAAAAAAGGGCAAGGAAGGAGAAAGAGGAAGCAGCCTACAAAGTGCAAGCCCCCCCTCCAAGTTCTCCAGCAGCAATTTCCGCATCTGATGAGAAAGAATGGCCAGACTACAGGTTTATATGAGAGAAATTTAGGAACCTCGAAATGGAACGTGCTCAGGCTAGAGGGGTAGAGGGCTCTTCTACAGTTAGACAATTGCATAGAGCATGCAAGGCAAAGAAATTGGCAGAATTTAAAAGGATAAGGGACATTATATTGTCTTGCATTGCTCTTTTAGAAGGGGAGATGTCCAGCCCTTCGAGCACCTTTTCAGTGGCAGCTACTCCATCAAGATGGAGAAGTGAACATCAGATGGTAAACCAACAGCAAAACCAGCCACAAATGACATCAGTGTGCATGCAAACAGAAGAAGATGAAGCAGATGAAGAAACCAGCAGCAGGCAGCTGGCGCAGAGAGAGGAAGGGCCTGCCAGCTCACCAGTGGCATCACCAATAGGGATACAATCAGGTGAGAGCATCGCTGCACTGGGCATTACACAGCCTGTGAGCACTTGGCCATGGGGTACTGGACACCAGGTGGTGCCTTTGCTGGCAGTACATTTGGGACCACAAATGTTAGCAGGACTAGTGGGGCCCTGGGTTCTGTTGCAGTTACCCAGGCTATGACGGGTGGGGGGGTAGTGGAGCATCTGTTTCTACAGCTTTTCCTGAAACTGGGTACAATTCAGTTTGAAGGGCAGCATTGCCTGAAGGTCACCAGTCTCTACTACTGGGGGGATCACCTTCTGCCCATTACAGTGGAAAACTTTTGAAGGGATGAGTATGTAAATATGTTTGAAGTCCTGAACAGGATTACTGAGAAAAAGACAAAAGACAAGGAGGAAAGTGACAGGTGAGGCAGCATAAGCTCTTGGATAAACTGGTTACCAGGCTTCTTTATATATTCAGGGACAGTGGTTCATGCCCAATTAGAGAGAGCACTTTCATTAATCCAATACATGGATATAATTTACAGGACATATATGGATTTCCCAGGGCATGCGTGGTTGCTCTGTGATGAATGGTTCCATATGCATGGGATGTGCCACATGACACATTATGGCTGCAGCTGATGTCCATCTATCCAATTCCTGGAGATAGGTTTGGCAGTGGCCATTTAGTACAAAGAGCAGAACCAAACATGTCCCACTCAGTAGTGAGCCAGGTGGTTCAACCCTACATGGTCTGCTGGGATTTCAATGCCCCAGGGGGGTTGTAGCAGAAAGAAGTGCAGATTCAAACACCAGTGTTCCATTTATGGGGGTCCCCATCCATCGGCAATATGTGCCAAAGTACAGACAGTAAACAGGAAAACTGGAAGTGGGCACAAGTCGCCCCCAGGTGGCTCCGATATTCAAAAAGGGACCCAGTTCAATTAAGCTATCTGTTTTGAATTGTTGATGGCAGGATTAACCCAACAGGGTGGCTGCTAGATTGATAAGTGATGGTTTTTGGCATGGCTTCCATAATCTGGCCGTGGGGGACAGGGTGTCCACTTGGTTGAACAATTTACAGTTTGTTAAAGGGCAAGGGCTGTCTTCGGAAGGCAGTGGAAGACAGGAGGGCCTGGCATGCTCTGGTCCATAGAGTCACAAACAGTTGGACACGACTTAAGGACTAAACAACAACAACAAAGGGCAAGGGACAGTCAGCAAAAAAAAAAAGACTTGGAGCTGATTGTGGCTCTGATCATCAGCTTATTATAGCAAAATTCAAGCTTAAATTGAAGAAATTAGGAAAAACCACTGGGCTAGTCAGGTATAAACTAAACCAAATCCCTTATGAACACACAGTGGAAGTGAAGAACAGATTTAAGAAACTAGATTTCGTGGACAGAGTGCCTGAAGAACTATGGATGGAGGTTCATAACACTGTACAGGAGGCAGCAACAAAAACCATCCAAAAGAAACGGAAATGCAAGAAAGCAAAGTGGCTGTCCAACGAGGCCTTACAAATAGCACAGAAAAGAAGGGAAACAAAATGCAAAGATAGGGAAAGTTACAGAAAATGGAATGCAGACTTCCAAAAAATAGCAAGGAGAGACAAGAGGGCCTTCGTAAATAAAGAGAGCAAAGAAATAGAGGAAAATAATAGAAAGGGAAAAACCAGAGATCTGTTCAAAAAATTGGAGATATTAAAGGAACCTTTTGTGCAAAAATGGACATGATAAAAGACGAAAATGGGAGGGCCTCACAGAAGCAGAAGACATCAAGAAGAGGTGGCAAGAATACAGAGAAGAATTATACCAGAAAGGTTTGAATGTCCCGGACAACCCAGATAGTGCAGTTGCTGACCTTGAGCCAGATATCCTGGAGAGTGAAGTCAAGTGGGCCTTAGAAAGCCTGGCTAACAACAAGGCCAGTGGAGGTGATGGCATTCCAGTTGAACTACTTAAAATCTTAAAAGATGACACTGTTAAGGTGCTACACTAAATATACCTCAGCAGTGGCCAGAGGATTGGAAAAGATCAGTCTACATCCCAATCCCAAAGAAGGGCAGTGCCAAAGAATGCTCCAACTACTATGCAGTTGCCCTCATTTCACACGATAGCAAGGTTATGCTCAAAAACCTACAAGATAGGTGTGAGAATTGCCTCTTTGTGGGCCCTGTTTCTCTTCCAAACACAGAGAGCTCATTAAGGCAAACAAAAAAAGCCCTTTTCACCCACGGACACCAGTTGACTACTAAATCAATGTACTTTGCTCAGGAAAGACGAAGGTCCATTCATCACTGTCTTTTGAATAAAACAGGTTTATTGATTACAGATGTTTCTATAATAATTCATAAGTATCTTCTTCAGGTTCATCAAGCATCCATAACAATTTCTACATTATCTTACAGGTATATCTTACAAGAATACATAGAGGAATTATACCAGAAAGGTTTGAATGTCCCGGACAACCCAGATAGTGTGGTTGCTGACCTTGAGCCAGATATCCTGGAGAGTGGGCCTTAGAAAGCCTGGCTAACAACAAGGCCAGTGGAGTTGATGGCATTCCAGTTGAACTATTTAAAATTTAATATAATAAGGGTGAACGCCACAATAGGTTTCAGCAAGAACTCCTAGAAGTACAAGCTGGATTTTGAAGGGGCAGAGGAACTCGAGACCAAATTGCTAGCATGTGCTGGAGAAAGCCAAAGAGTTCCAGAAAAACATCTACTTTTGCTTTATTGACTACTCAAAAGCCTTTGACTGTGTGGACCACAGCAAACTATGGCAAGTCATTAAAAAATGGGAGTGCCTGACCACCTTATCTATCTCCTGAGACATCTATATGTGGGACAGTAAGCAACAGTTAAAACTGGATATGGAACAATTGATTGGTTCAAAATTGGGAAAGGAGTATGACAAGGCTGTATATTTTTCCCCTGCTTATGCAGGGGAACAATATACGCAGAATACATAATGCGAAAGGAAGGACTGGATGAATCCCAAACTGGAATGAAGATTATTGAAAGAAATATCAGCAACCTCTGATATGCAGATGTTACCATTCTGATGGCAGAAAGTGAGGAGGAATTAAAGAACTTCATAATGAGGATGAAAGAGGAGAGCACAAAAAATAGTCTGAAGCTCAACATCAAAAAAAACTAAGATCATGATCCCATCACGTCCTGGCAAATAGAAGGGCAAGATATGGAGGTAGTGACAGATTTTACTTTCCTGGGCTCCATGATCACTACAGATGGTGACAGCAGCCACGAAATTAAAATATGCCTGCATCTTGGGAGGAAAGCAATGACAAACCTAGATGGCATCTTAAAAAGCAGAGACATCACCTTGTCGACAAAGGTCTGCATAGTCAAAAGCTATGGGTTTTCCAGGAGCTATGTATGGAAGTGAAAGCTGGACCATAAAGAAGGCTGACCGCCAAAGAATTGATGCTTTTGAATTGTGGTGCTGGAGGAGACTCTTGAGAGTCCTCTGGACTGCAAGGAGAACAAACCTATCCATTTTCCAGGAAATCAACCCTGAGTGCTCACTGGAAGGACAGATGAGGCTTCAGTACTTTGGCCATCTGATGAGAAGAGAAGACTCCCTGGAAAAGACCCTGATGTTGGGAAAGTGTGAAGGCAAGAGGAGAAGGGGACATCAGAGGATAAGATGGTTGGACATTCAAAGCTAGCAACATGAATTTGTCCAAACTCCGGGAGACAGTGGAAGACAGGAGGGCCTGGCGTGTTCTTGTCCATGAGGTCACAAAGAGTTGGACACAACTTAATGCCTAAACAACAACAAAGGGCAAGAGGACACAGTTAGGACAAAACTCCATAAGGAAGTTGAGGAAGGAAGGGTGTTGGGGCCTTTCCAGGCCCTGCCTATTGTGCACCTTCGAGTGTCCCCCCCCCCCAGGATTTGTTCCAAAGAAGATACCAGGTGAATTTTGCTCTACTAATCATTTGTCTTTCCCAGTGGGTGAGTCAGTAAATGAGAAGATCCCGCAGGAGTTTTGCACTGTACAATATACATTATTTGATGCAACAGTGCACATAGTGCACAAGTACGGATTTGGGGCAGAGGTCTGGAAGTGCAACATTAAATCTGCTTTCCAGCTGCTCCCCGTTCATCCCAGTGATTTTGACATATTAGGATTTGCTTTTGAAGGAATTTTCTATATGGAGAGGTGCCCAGTCTCCCATGGAGTGCTCAATTTCTCGTTCAGCTTTTGAGCAATTTAGCACCTTCCTGGAGTGGGTGTTCAAGGAAGAGGTCAGCCAAATGCACGTCATCTATTATTTAGATTATTATTTTTTTATTTTGTAGGGCAGAAAGCACAGCACAGTGTGCATGTCTTATGATAGCCTTTTAGGCTATGGCATGGGAACTGGGAGTTCCATTGGCCAAATAGAAGACAGTGTGATGGAGTTGAAGCAGTGTGGGATATGTGCTCAGAGAAATGTAAGATGGAGTCAGACAGGTTCTGTGTGAAGATTATTTGAGAGACATTGGAATGTGTTTTTCTAAATGCTATTTTCAGCGTAGTTCGAGATAAAGCTGAAGGTTGGACCATGGACCCCGTGAAAGACTCAACACTCTGAGCTAATTGGAGAAGAGATAAAATACCTGGATCTTCATGGGAATTGAGGGAGGAGGAAGATGTTAAAAGCCCCTTGAGGCTAATTGGTTTTAATGGAGATTAGTTATTTTATTTAACTGTAATTATATTTGAATATGTTCCTTATGCTAAAGCTTGAGCAATATAATCTGGTTCTATGAAACTCTATTTTTCTAATAAAAATTAATTGTAAAAATTCTTACAAAAGTACTGGTCTCTTGAACAGCAGGGTCTGGTTAAATCCAAGAGCAGGAGGGGGCCATAAACTAGCTATCTTTAAGAGTCCTAACTAAGCTGTCGTGAGTTCTAAGGAATCACAAAGCCCATGTGTCTGTACTTGCAAGGTACTGAGTAAAAGTAAAGTGTTCTATTAAGACAGACTTGTTTAAGGGGCTTATGCTATGCACTGCTGAGGTCTTGGGACTTGCCTCAGCGCAAAGGTGGTAGGTAAGTGGCCTGTCCAACTCTCTGGCTGAGTGCTAAGTGCTCCTTATGGAGGCTTGGGCACCACAATCAGGACCATCAATATTTCTCACCGTAAGTGTAGATGTGAAAACAAGCTGAAGGATGGGATTTTTATACTCCTTGGCCTAAAAGTCTAACTGTTCTCCATTCTGGAAGTTCTTCCTGACAGACAGATACCTTAGAAACACCTAAATGTGGCCCACCTAGATGAAAGGCCTCAACTTGAAGGCTATGAGGCTTATCTAGGTCTAGTTTCATCCAAGTCTCCTATCCTCACACCACTGCTAACTGGGAGATAGAACTCCAATAAAAGAGAATTATGGGATCTATAGTTCAAGAAATTGGAAAATTCCATCCCAGATTCATAAACAGGGTAGGAAATATGTCTAGCAGGTTTCCCATAAAGAGGTAACTCCTGACTGGGTTTGTTCTCACACAATGAATGAGATAACTTTATAAAATGTTTCCATTACAGAACCCTCCACAAGACAAGAAGCTGCTGTTAATGGTGCTAAAAATAATGTAATTTTGCTCTATAATGAAAAGTGGTGGTTTTCAGCCTTTAGTCCTCCAGATCATTTGTATGCCAAATCTGAGAAACTTGTACAGGGTATTCTGAAAGCTGATGTGCAAAACATAGAGATGGTCAGAGACAGAGAACCAGTGCTTTAAAGAACATCATTTGAGATTTATTAATACATTTAAGAACATTCTCCACACACATGCAATAATAGTGTATGGCATGATGTGTAACTGCTTTATGCAGATCTGGGCCTGTTACATACAGCTATGACCTCACCTGTCCATCACTGCTAAAGCTGTGAGTCATCTACCAATGGTGTGACGGAGGGTGGGAGATAAGGGGTGGAGCTGTCGTATAAATGGGAGTGACTGTGTGTGAGAGATTTTAGATAGGGACAGATAGGGACTGATAGGGCTTGGTTAGGGTTTAGAGAGGAGTTAGGAGATCTGTGTTGTGATGAAGTGTATTTTTCTAATTAGAGATGGGTTATGTAGTCATGTCATAACCATAGAGAAATCCATTTTGAGTCTGACACAGGCTAAGTTCTCGAAAATTACTAGTAGTTACTTTCAGCTTCATGTTGCTAACCTTATCGCTGCAGCTGGACTGAAAAACACAGCAGAGTCAAAATATCTCTAACCTGAAGTATAAACAATTCTTTGGTGTTGGTGGGAAAGTAGGGCGTACCCTATGCTAATTCTTTCCTTCGTGATTGGTCGAATATGTCAGGAAGGGGCAGGTTGGAGAAATTTACAAGAGGTTGGGAAAAAAGAACTCCGGGAGGGAGAAGGAAGAAGAGAGTTTTGGGTATCTGAAAAATATGGCGTTGAATATCTTTAATCCAGATGAAGGAACCTGATTTAACAATATGGACTGCATAAGAATATCGTTTGTTTTCCTTTAGTTTATAGTTTAGATTTTGTTTTATTCAATAGTTAATTTTTATAGAAGGTGCTGAACGTTATGCTGTTGCTTAGAAATGAAACTGTAGAGAAATGTTTTCTTTGTTCACTTAAATAAACTCATGTTGCTTGATAATTGGCCTTTCTAGTCCTTTGAACAGAACAGTTTCCCTATAGATAATGAATTTGGCCTTACGTTACCAACATTGAGTCATTTAACAGTAAAGATACGGTATTAAGTGGTTTCTTTTTAGTAAAATCGAAACAGATTTAAATGCAGGTTTGGCAAGAGTTCATGTCCCGGAACTGTGTTTGACTCAAGCAGTTAACTTCAAACGGGAGTGAAGGAAGCCTGGATTTTCCTGTTTCGTGGTTTTTTATCTCATTTATGGGACCAATTACTGACATGTGTTATATTGTGAGAGTCTGTGTATGCTAGTGCCTTTATTATTGTGATTGAATTATTATTTAATTATAAGTGATTTACCATTCCTTTTATTTGTACCCAATAAACCTGAGTTTTTATTTTGAATCATATTTTGGCCTGAAGCTACTTATTTGAGGGAATGGTTGGTGGCAGTGGAAAAGAAGAGTGATTTAGAGTGATGTAGCGACCCCCCTTTGTGAGGTAGAGGGAGGCCGTTACAATAAAATTGGTGTCCAGCTGGTGGGATACGAATATTCCAGTGAAGCCTTGGCAAAAACATGCCCAGAGCAGGGGTCTTTAGTTAGGGTCATCTGAAGTGGAGAGTGTGGGTCATCTTCTAGGGCTTTGGCTCAAGGGGAGCAAGTCTAGTAGAGGGGCGATGAAACTTCAGATTGAAAACTGAGACAGGGAAGCTCTGTGGAGACCAGTTTTGTGTGTGGAGAGTGACACTCTTCCGGTTCCGGCTCGCCCAGGCAGCACGCTTTTGGCCAAGCGGCGATGATTTTATCTTTATTTTATTTAACTCTATAGGGTTTTACTGTTTTTATTTACTTGAAGCTGCTACCCTACTTTCCAGCTGGGTGCAGTGAGCAAGCGTTATTTTATCTTTATTTTTATAAACAAACCTTATAGTTTTCACAATTAGTGATAGTCTCCCTGCAGCCAGAACCATACTTCTTCGTGAAGGAAGAGTGCAGATAAGGCCGGGTAGCCTTGTGGATATCTGGTGGATACCATCAGCTCGGTCCTTATCAAGAAGAGCCTTAATACCAGCGAACAACAGCAAACAACAGACGATTACAAAACTCCAGTCTGGGGAAGTAATTAGACAGCGTGGACAAGGAACTGCTCAGGAGAGTCCGAGCCGACTGCAGCTGGAATCGGAGCTCCGGTAATCCTTTTGCTTTTTCCTCTCTCCTTGAGTTGCTACTTTCTCTCCCTGCAAATTCTATTTATCAGCTGGAGAGTCATTTGTTGTTCTGGTTATTTTGTTTGGTGGCCTGCCAATGCATCTGCTCCTACGGCGTTGTTGATACAGCTCCCAGCTGAAAGGACTTCTCCTGACGCCATTGCTCCTCTGAGAAGAGAGTGTGTGTTATTCTCATCCTGCCCCCTTATCCAACTGCCTACTGCCATGGGGAAATCCAAGAGACTTCTTTCGCCACCTAGCCCTAATTCTGCAAGATTGCTGCCTTTGTTCAAACAGTCGAGGCTGGAGTCCTATTTTTCATCTCAGCCCCCAGTGTCTAATAAACCACCCTTGCCTGTGAATGAGTGTTCCTCGGACGGGGCGTTTCCAGAACATTCCTCTTCTCCAATTAAGCCCCCAACGCAGAAGCCTAATGAGAATTCCTGTGCGGATGAATCCTTGGACTGTGATACCCTTGAACTTTTGAAACATCATTCACTGTTGACTTACCAGACGGTTTCTCGCATTTTTACGCAGCTTACTTGCCTCACGGCTGCTGTGAGGGAGCTCTGCCACACACACCCCCAGATATCGGTTAATCCTCCTAAAAGCCTGAAAGATATTCCTTTTGACTCTCATCAATTTGCTTTTCATCATCCTTCGCCAGATAATGCTACTCAACGGACTTCCATGCAGCCAGCCACTCAATTAGTCTACGATCCACACGTGGCTGTCATCACAGTGCGTCCTTCTGGCAATTCTGCAAGCTACCCATGCTGGAACAGAATTATATTGGCCAAGAGACACCTCGCTGCTCTTCTCAGAATGCCTATTCGGAAGATTGATCTGGTCAACATTGAATTATTATCTAAGTCTCATGTTGAGAGTAGAGTACTTTTGAAGTTTGACTCTCATCTTGTCCCGGGACTTTTGTTTGCATCTGCACAGTTTTTACGCACTTGGGGAGTTACTCCCCATCGTTTTTTTAAAGATGTTATTCCAATCAGACCTCTTATATCTACATTGCCTTTGCATGCCTCTTTGCAAGTTTCTTCAGTTGCCCGGACCTCATGTTGCAAGAGTTCTACCAATCCTCTTGATTTGCCCCTGGACCCCCTGCAGAACTCCATCCTGATCCCAACTCCCTTCCAGAAGACTACAGGAGTACTTCCTAATTCGCCTAAAATACAGTCATTGCCTCTCCAAAATTTTCCCTCTGATAACATCATGAATCTACCCACGACATTCTCAGGAACCTCCCAGGATCCACAACCTGATGTTGACCTTCCCAAACAACTGGACATTTCCGATTGTAATTTTATACCTACCAACTCTTCCAAGCCCTCTTCCATTATCCCGCTATCCCCAATTTGTTTAATCAAACGTAGTGTAACACCCGACGCTTTTCTCCTGGTTGATGCTCTTACTCAAGACCCTCCCCCTTTAAAGTTTGATTTAGTCAATCCCAAACTTACATTTAATAGCACAAAACCCTGTAGGGATTCAAATTGTTCTTCCTCTTTAGGTATTTGTCATACTATGCCCTTAATTTCCTTACCACAATCTAGCCCCAGCCCACCCCCTCGCCTCCAATCTGCTTGTTCCCCCCCCTTTCCCATTCCATCCACCCCTAATCCTAGATTTCCAGCCTCTTCATGACTGGATGATACTTCTCAGTTGCCCCCTAATTCCCCTTTTCATATTAAATTCCTCTCCTGGAATATTTCTGGGTGGCAGAGAAAAGCCTTAGATAAGGATTTAATCAGTTTTCTATCCGGCTATGATATTATTATTCTTCAAGAAACCTGGTCATTAACACCTCCGTTTATTCCGGGTTTCTCTACGTTTCATATACCCGCTATTAAACTTAACCCTAAGGGTCGCCCTGCAGCTGGACTATGTTGTCTTTTTCAATCCTCTTCCTTGTTTACACTATCTTCTATCCCTTCCCATTCCAATTATATTCAGATTCTGTTATTGCAGTGTAACAAATTTACTATTTTACTTTTCAATTTATACATACCACCTTCTGCTCCTTCCCCGAATAATTACTGGACCGAGATTGAGAATCTTGCAAATCTCCATTTAAGGACTCACTCCACAGCTTCTGTTCTTCTTATGGGTGATCTAAATACCAGAATAGGACCTAATAACATCAAACTGGCTAGCCATTTGAAGTGGGATCTTGAAACATCAACCCCTCCTTGGTTCAACCTTGCAAGATCCTCTAAAGACCATTCTATCAATGCTTATGCTGCTTTGTTAGCCAACCTTAGTCTCAGTCTCCAAGTAGTTATATTAAATGGAACTGTGGGGAGAGACATTCCTGGGGGTTATACTCATTTTTCTGTCAAGGGCCCCAGTGTAATCGATTATGCCCTTGCCTCCCCTATTCTCCTTCCATTTATATCTGATTTCTTTGTTGAAACACGAACTGACAGTGACCACCTGCCTCTTCGACTATCCTTAAATCTCCCAGTCCGTCCCCCTCCTATTACTCCCCCCCCTCTCAGCCCCACACCACGCCTTAAATGGTCCCCTCAAACTGACACTGACTTTTTATCATGGTCACAATTGCCAGAGACTATTGACCTTATTAATACTATAGGTTCAACCAACTCTACCCCCCAGGCTATAGACACTTACGACTGCCTCTTGGCCTCCTTGGTTCAAGCTCTTAGTAGGCCTTATCAGTCTTCTTCCCACAATCGAGCTAATTCTTGGTTCGACTCCGATTGTTGGCTGGCAAAGAAACAGGTCAGATCCCTTTTTCATTCTATTCGAGCCTACCCTTCCCCTAATGCTCTTAAAATTTACTTCGAAGCCAGAAGGTCTTGTACCACCCTTCTGGATATGAAACAACATCTACACGCCCAACGCAAATGGACCAATCTGCTGCAAGCCATTCTTTCTCGGAATTTTAAGGTTTTTTGGTCCCTTGTTTCCCGTACAAACTTATCTTATGCTCTCTCTCCGTACTCTCCAATACCCTCTGATTCTTGGGTTACCCATTTTTCAAAAATCTTCTCCTCCTCGTGCTCTCCCCATTATTCTATCAATCCCTCTCAAAACTTCCCAGATTGGCCCCCGGTTACCTCCGATGAGGTACTAGAGTTAATTTCCACCCTTAAACCTGGCAAATCCCCAGGGCCTGATCATGTTATCTCAGAGATTCTGTCTAACAATCCTCTTTGGTGGTCCCATCTGCTTGCCAAATTATTTACCATAGTAAATCACTCCGGTGTATTTCCGGACTCTTGGCTATCTTCTATTCTGATACCAATCTTCAAAAAGGGTGACCCTTCTCTTCCTAGTAACTATCGCCCAATCAGCCTATTGTCTCATATAGGCAAACTTTATTCTAAATTTCTCTTATCAAAACTATCAGCTTGGGCCTCTTCTAAAAACCTCCCTGGGAAGGAACAGATAGGCTTCCGCTCTGAAGCCTCGACTCTGGATCATGTTCTGCTTTTGTATCACCTTGCCGAAAAATACTCAATTTATCACAAAGCTAGACTTTTTGCCGCCTTCGTCGATCTACGAGGAGCCTTTGATTCAGTTAATAGGAATTTACTGTGGGATAAACTTAACAACTGGGGTATTGAACCCCGACTGCTTTTTTTGCTTAGGCGTCTCCACTCCTCCAATATATGTCAGATTCGGCTGCCAAATTCCTATGAGCTCTCTGACAAATTATTAGTTGACAAAGGTGTTCGGCAGGGATGTGTCTTAGCCCCACTACTTTTTAATTTATTTTTAGCGGACCTGCCTTCCTCTCTTTCTGCTTCTACTAATGCTGCACCCTCTCTTAATGGTTCCCCAATTTCTGTGCTTTTGTACGCGGACGACGCAGTCCTATTATCTCTAACAAAAGCTGGTCTCCGTCGTACCCTATCCAAATTTCAAACTTTTTGTTCAGCTAACGACCTGGTTATAAATGCTGACAAGACTAAAATAATTAACTTTTCCAACTCTGTATCACTATCTCCCTGGACAATCGGAGCACAAACCTTTCAGCAGGTTTTATCCTTTAAATATCTAGGTATCACTCTGCATCATAAACTCAGTTGGCGTCCCCACAAAAAATTGGTTCTATCTTCCTCTAGCCTCCATCTTAATGCCATCTCAAAATTTCACTACTCATCTGGCAATCAATTTGTGCCTGCAGCGTTGCTTATTTTTCGGACTAAATTGCTTTCCCACTTACTATACGGAGCTCCTATTTGGATTGAGGCCATAGATCACGATGTTGACACTTTGGCAGCCGCCTTCTTCAGGAAAATCTTAGGAGTCCCCAACATGATTCGTCTTTCAACTTTAGTTTTGGAATTGGGTACCCATCTCCCTTCTACCCTTGCTTGGTCCACCACATTTAAATATTGGCTTCGTTTACATTTAAACTCTAAGCCCAATTCCTTACTATACGATCTACTCAGAGACAATTTCCTTTCCAAGTGGCTGAAGTTGATTGAGATTAAACTTCAATCCCTTGATTTGAATCTAGAATCCCTAAATGATTTAGGAATTCAACAGGCCCATGCTCTTATTAAATCTAAACTCTGGCAGCATGAGTTTGAGGTTCTTGCAGCCAAACTGAATCCTACCTGTTCCCCGCTTTCTTTTGGTCTTTTCCCTTCACTTGGTTATCATCCAAATTATTTTTCCTCACTTATCAACCCCAGGTTAAGAAGAGCATTTATGTTAGCCCGACTTAACATTTTTCCCTCAGCGAACCATACTGGTCGATTTGCAAATATTCCTAAAGAGGATCGATTATGCCTGTTCTGCCATTTGGTTCCGGATACACTTGACCATATATTGTTTTTCTGCTCAGTTCATTTTTCCATTCGTAAGGCACTACTAGAACCCTGGTTATCTTCCCTGCCGAACACCCCTGAGATTTTTCTGAATGATTCTTCCTCCCGTATCACTGAAGCTGTCGCTATTTTTCTGCTTGAGATTCTTAAATTAACTTCCAAATTATAACCCGTTGTGTGTATTGTTAGTAATCCCAGCTGTATTTATGCCAATAAAGGTTTGGAGAAAGAAGCATAGCCAGTGTGTGGAGAGTGGCCCAAAGCAAAGGCTGTGGTGTTTTGGCTAGCTTGTCCTGAGTTTATGGAAACTCTGAGGGGACAGAGCGAAGACCAAGGGCAGCAAAGCTGAGGGAACTCTGTTTGAACAGTTAAACCTGGGTCAAGGTAGAGCTGTGTGAATTCAAGATTGGTGCCAGAGGCAGAGAAATAAAATAAACTCTGTGTGGCAAGAGGCCTAGCTTAAGGGGCAGAAGCCTAGTTACAGTTGCTTGCTGACAGTGCTGGAGAAGGCAGCAACTTTATAACACAGACTCAGTAGCATAGGAAAAAAGTGACTTTTAAACAGAAGCTTGAAAGTTGATATAGGAGCCTTTGGTGAAAGAAAATGCCCTTAACCAGGGGTAGAAAAGCTGAAGCAAGACCATCTGAGATGGCAGCTAGTTCAGATGAAGAGATTAGTGGGGGAGAGGAAAGATTTTCCTCAGCTCAAGAGGGAGGGTCCTCTAGAGAAGACTTAACAGACCTCAGAAGATTGGAGTTAGCACAAGCCCATGAATATAGGTTAAAACAGCTAGAATTAGAAAAGATGGAAAGGCATGCTCAAATAGAGAGAGAGAAAATTGCCCTAGATGCTCAAATGGAGAAAGAGAAAATGGAGAGGGAAGAAAGATTAGAGAGAGAGAAAATTGCCCTAGAGAAAGAAAGAATGTCTTTTGAACTACGAAGAATGGAATTAATGAACCAGAACAACAATAATAATAGGGATTCAAACTCTGAGGAGGGTCAGTTATCAAAAGCAGATCTAAAGAAATTCCCAACATTTAAAAAGGGAAATTGTCCTGAAGCATTTTTAACTCTTTTTGAAAGAGCGTGTACTGATTTTTTCAGTCAGAGTCAGAAAAAATGATTATTCTGAGATCTCAAATTAGTGGAAGCCTCGCTGAAGTGTACGCCGAAATGCCAATTGAATTAATAAAAGATTATTCTGAATTTTAAAAGTTGGTGTTTGCCAGGTATGGCATCAATGCAGAACATCTGAGACAAAAATTCAGATCACTAACAAAGAAACCTGATGAGTCTTGCTCACAGTTAGGAGCCAACTTGGCTAGATATTTGGATAAATGGCTGGGACAGGAGAAAGTTCAGACAATTGAGGATTTGAAAAATATTATAGGATTGGAACAGTTGTATTCTCTTTTACATGGTGAAATTAAATACTTGATCAAAGACAAGAAACCTCAAAATTTGAATCAGGCAGGGGAAATTGCAGATTTCATCTCACAAATCAGAAAACCTATTTATTCTGAGGGAAAATGTATGAGAAAAATGTGGGAGGACTACAATAGATATCCCGGGGACAAGTTAATAGCCAGCAGAAAGTGGGCGGCCATTTTGTGGGAAAGCCCTCAGAACAGAGCCAAGCCAGGAGTCAAAATTTGGAGGGAAAAGAAAAAGGGGCTGGAAAGATTCCATGGAGTGATAGAAATTGCTTCATTTGCCATGAAAAAGGCCATATTGTGTCCCAATGTTATAAAGCTAGTGAAAATAAAGAATTTTTACCTCAGAAAATGAATTTAAACAAGACTAAATCTGTTTACTGTGTTCAGAAGGGACAGATAACTCCACCAAGGGAGGAGTAAGTTGCCATAGCAACACCAGCAGAGATCTCAACAACAACTGAGATTAATGAAGATAGTATTCCTGTGGCTGAGATAAGGCATTGCCTTCTTATTAGAACTGATCCCCAATTATTTGAGGCAGCTGGTGATAATATTGGAATTTTAGATCACACCTATTTGGCATTGAGAGATACTTGTTCTCAGTTAACCTTGTGTCATCCTGATATCATACCACAAAATTACATAATACCAAATGAAAGTATGACAATCAAAGGAATAGGGGAAGAAATAGTTATTTTGCCTGTAGCTGAAGTGTTAGTTCATTATAAGGGCTGGCAAGGAAATTGGCGCGTAGGAATTTCCTCGCAACTGCCTTCAGCTGTACTTATTGGGACAGACCTCTCTGAGCATGTTAAGAGAGTGTTAGTTCTTACACGTTCACAACAAGATCAAACAGAGGCAGCTGAAAAAGTTACTGACATTCAGGAGGAAGATAATGAAAATATACAACAAGCTGAGGCATTCTCACTTGAGATACCCCAAAGCAGTATATTTTCCCAGGAACAGCAAGCAGATCCCACTTTAAAATGTTCTTTTGAGAAAGTGTCAGGAATTGAGTTAACCCCTGAAACCCCTGAAAGGTTCCGTATTAAGCAGGGTTTACTGTATAGAGAAACACTGATGAACATCTCAAAAGGGGGAGATGAGATTCGAAGCCAGTTGGTAGTGCCTGTTAAATATCACCAAATGATTTTAGAAAGGGGACATTCCGATATATTTGCTGCACATTTAGGGATAAATAAAACCAAGCAGAGAATAACTCAAAACTTCTATTGGCCAGAGAAATTTAATGGAACCCTGATGAGAATGATTAGAGCTTATTCAGCAGAAAACCCAAATAACTGGGACCAGAAATTGCAATTATTGCTACGTATATGCATACAGATCAGTACCACAAGATAGTACAGGGTTCAGTCCATTTGAACTGTTATTCGGGAGGAAAGTGAGAGGACCACTTGAGGCAGAATTGGGAACAGATCATAGAAGAAGATCCTCAGAATGTAGTCTCATACATAGACACTTTAATGAACAACCTCAAAAGAAATTTTGAGTTAGCTGCTGAAAACCTGCAAGCACAGAAAGTCAAACAAAAAGTCTGGTATGATAAAAAGGCTAGGGAATGACATTTTAACCCTGGAGATGAGGTGCTGATGTTGAGGCCCATCAAGGGGAACAAACTACAATTGAACTGGGCAGGACCTTATAGGATCATTTCTAAAACGAGTGATCTTAATTATATAATTGAAGGAGATGAACATCTAGGCAGGAGGGTAGTGCATGTGAATGCAATTAAACCATATTATAGAGAGGAAAAGAGAGTGCTTTTTGCAATGAAAGCTGCTGATAAGGAGGAACATGACTTGCCTTATTGGGAAGGTAGGGGTGAAGTTAAGTTCAACCCAGAGGAGGTGAAGATCAGCCCTGCACTCACCCTAGAACAGCAGAGGGAATTAAAGATGTTGGTTACTAAGTATCAACAGGTCTTTTCAAACAAGCCTGGGTTAGCTAAGGGAGTGATGCATAGAATAGATACTGGAGATGCACCCCCGAAGGCAGTAACCCCATACAGAGCAACCAGACCCTGTGTGGACAAGGTGCGCAAGGAGCTGGATGAGATGTTAAAAGAAAATATTATTGTGCCATCGTCTAGCCCTTGGTCTGCTCCAATAGTTTTGGTGGATAAACCGGATGGAAGCATTAGGTTCTGTGTTGATTACAGAAAATTAAATCTAGTAACCAAACCAGATGCTTACCCCATGCCCAGACTTGACAACCTGATTGAAACCATAGGGGGTTGTCGATACATTTCCTGTTTAGACCTGACTAAAGGTTTTTGGCAAATGTGGATAGACCCTAGAGATCAAGAAAAAACTGCTTTTTGTAGCCCTTTTGGCTTATTTGAGTTTCGTGTCCTCAGTTTTGGCCTTAGGAATTCCCCAGCTACATTCCAAAGGGTGATGGACAAAACTCTGCAAGGGCTTAGTGAGTTTACAGTAGCCTACATTGATGACATAGGGATCTTTAGCAATACCTGGCAGGATCACCTTTGTCACCTAGAGGTAGTACTGCAACGGTTAAAGGCAGTAGGGCTAACAGTGAAAGCAAGTAAATGCCAGCTGGGTAGCCCCGAGATGAAATATTTGGGTCATATTGTAGGGGGAGGTGTAATCAAGCCCCTAGAAGCAAAGGTAGAGGCAATACGTAATTGGCCTAGACCCAATACCAAGAAAAAAAGTAGATCTTTTCTTGGTTTAGTAGGATACTATAGGAAGTTTATTCCTAGGTTCAGTGAGACTGCAGCACCGCTGACTGAGCTGATGCGAAAGAAGAGTGATGACAGCATCCCATGGTCCAGTAGCTGCGAGGAGGCGTTCGGGAAGCTGAAGGAGGCGTTAACCAACCACCCTGTGTTGCGTGCTCCAGACTTTGATCGAGAGCTCATCATCTACACCGATGCGTCCAACGCTGGGGTAGGAGCTGTGCTGTGCCAGTGTGATGACAACGGAGACCAGCATCGTGTGTCCTACCTGAGCAAGAAACTACAGAAAGGCGAGAAACACCTGTCAACCGTTGAGAAAGAATGTTGGGCCATTGTGTACGCAGTCCAGAAATTAAAACCATACATCTGGGGGAGACACTTCATCCTTTGTACTGACCACTCCCCTCTGATATGGTTAAAGACTATGAAGGCCCAAAACAGTAAGCTGATGAGGTGGGCTTTAATTTTACAGGACTATGACTTCGAGGTTAAGGTGGTCAAAGGGACTATGAACTGTGTTGCTGACGCCTTATCCCAAAGACCAGACGACGGAAGATGAAAGGATGGACTCTTGAAATTGGTTGCTGTGTTTAAAAGTTATGAAAATATGTGTTTACTGAAATGGTGTTCTGTATATATGCAAATGATTTATGGAGTGTAAGTATATTTTGAATAATATAGCATTGTTAGAGTATGCCTGAATGTTGATGGTAAGTTTTGAAATGTGGGGAAACTGTAATGTTTTGATTTTTTGCTACTAGTTGTTTTGGTGAAAAGCACCTTAGCTTTCCCCCACAAAAAAACTTTTAAAGGGGGGAGGTATTGTTACATACAGCTATGACCTCACCTGTCCGTCACTGCTAAAGCTGTGAGTCATCTACCAATGGTGTGATGGAGGGTGGGAGATAAGGGGTGGAGCTGTCGTATAAATGGGAGTGACTGTGTGAGAGAGATTTTAGATAGGGACAGATAGGGACTGATAGGGCTTGGATAGGGTTTAGAGAGGAGTTAGGAGATCTGTGTTATATTGTGAGAGTCTGTGTATGCTAGTGCCTTTATTATTGTGATTGAATTATTATTTAATTATAAGTGATTTACCATTCCTTTTATTTGTACCCAATAAACCTGAGTTTTTATTTTGAATCATATTTTGGCCTGAAGCTACTTATTTGAGGGAATGGTTGGTGGCAGTGGAAAAGAAGAGTGATTTAGAGTGACGTAGTGACCCCCCTTTGTGAGGTAGAGGGAGGCCGTTACAGGTAGGGTTGCCAGATACATTGGTACCAAAAGGAGGACATCAAAAGACAAAAAGGAGGACAAAGGAGGACATAGAAATACAAAAGGAGGACAAAGGAGGACATATTGAATGTTTCATATGAATCCATATTAAACCTGCAATCAATACAATTTTATTACAATTCCTGCCAATAAACGTCTCTTAGTGAACTGACCAAAAAACAAGTCATGTTAAAAAAATAAAAATAAATTTAATGGAGGCTTTTTTCAAAATACCAAAGAACATTTTTTAAACAGCTAATTGTACAATTACTACCTTTAAATTTTTTATTAATCTGGGAGAACTGTTTTCCAGCACATGAGATGGATTGACTCAATAAAAAAAGCCACAGTCTTTTGTTTGTAAGACCTTTTGTTTGGTGTTGCATTCAAAGCAGGGCCAGGAGCAGAGACTGGGATTCAGATTTGGGAATAAACTATGATACTTTTGCCTGCTATGGGCATGAGAAACGGAGAAACATGATTGCTACACACTTCAGAAATCTTGTCCTAGATGTGTTAGCTGTCTTTTACTAGGTTTCTGCTAAATATTCCAGTTCTACCCAGTTCAATTTAGTCTAAATAGAATCTTGAAATACTTGCTGTTCTCAGCAGAACTAAATGCAATGGAGATTAAATTTTGCAATGTTCCTTTTTCCATGGTTTTATGGAAAAGTCAAGTCTCTCTCTCTCTCTCTCTCTCTCTCTGTGTGTGTGTGTGTGTGTGTGTGTGTGTGTGTGTCCCTCTCCCTCCCTCCCTCTCTGACACACAAACCCTTCCTCAGTTGCTTCAGTTCACTATGTCCATTTCCTCTCATGTCCATTTCCACCCATCCCTCCCTCGCACCTTTGAGCCGTCTCTCCCTTGCAGTCACAACCTTTTTTCATGATTTTATAAAAGTAAGTCTCTTTCTCACTCACATACACCCTCCCTCCCCAATTTTTCTATAAGCTTACTTATAAACAAGCTCTGTCAAGCCATCAGTCACTCCTTAATTGAAATTTTACCTCGTGCTCCCAGTCACCTCCCCCGGAAGCAGTCATTGATTGCCCCAGGCTTTGTTGCACAGCGGGGGACCAATCAAATTGGCTTATCTCCAATCAGAAGGGAAGATTTACAAGCCGAGGATTTAGAACAACCAAGGAAGGATGGAGATGTGATGTACACTTTAAGGTTTGTCTGCGGGGTGGGGGTGGGGAGGAGGTGGAGATAGAAAAGCCGGACATTTTAAACCTTTATAGCTTTGCCTGCCAGACAGGGGATTTTAGCTTAAAAACGAGGACATGTCCTCTCTTTGCCGGACGTCTGGCAACCCTAGTTACAGGGCCATTGCACCAATTATCCATGGCATTGCACTATTTAAATATTCTGTCTGCTTCTATTTATTTATAAGAATAGAATAGGTTTCAAACCCTACACTATTCTTATAAATAATTGAAAGTAGCCGTTATTCCCTGGAAAAGACCCTGATGTTGGGAAAGTCTGAAGGCAGGAGGAGAAGGGGACGACAGAGAATGAGATGGTTGGACAGTGTCATCGAAGCGACCAACATGAATTTAACCCAACTCTGGGAGGCAGTGGAAGACAGGAGGGCCTGGTGTGCTCTGGTCCATGGGGCCACAAAGAGTCGGACACAACTTAACCACTAAACAACAACAACAAAAAACATTATTAGCTTAATGGTTTAACGCCATGGCTAGTGTATAATGTTGACTAAAGGTAAAGGTAAAGGTTCCCCTTGACAATTTGTCCAGTCATGTCTGACTCTAGGGGGTGGTGCTCATCTCCATTTCCAACCCACAGAGCTAGCGTTTGACAATCTTTCATGGTCATGTGGCCAGCACAACTAGACACGGAATGCCGTTACCTTCCCACCATGGTGGTACCTATTTATCTACTCACATTTTTCATTTTGCATGCTTTTGAACCACTAGGTTGGTGGGAGCTGGAACAAACGATGGGGGCTCACTCCATCGCGTGGATTTGATCTTACGACTGCAAGTCTTCTGAACTTGCAGCACAGAGGCTTCTGCGGTTTAACCCGCAGCACCACCATGACCCTCATAATGTTGACTACCATCATAATATTTCTCTCATAATATGTTCTCAAAATCCTCTAATAATATACCTGATAAAAGCAATTCTGATTTCAAATCTATGTAATTTGAGGTAATTAACTGGCTAAATTTGTATTTTGTACCAATAATAACTAAATAGGTTTCTAACACATAATACATATTGTCTAAAGCATATTATATATATTTTCTTTATATAATCGTTTAAACATTTCTGTCTTCACAGTTTCTATCATGTCTATATCAATGTCATATTTAATATATGTTAATTAAGTACTATTTGTTTTACCCCTTTCTTATATCTAGCTTCAATTTACCTTAAGAGCCACCTTGTTATGCCTATACCCTGATTAGTGATCCCTTATTTCCAATTTTCCCTTTTCTAATATGCAAGATATGTCCCCCTACAATTCCAGAAGTTAGGTGCGTACATGCTTTCAACCTTGAAAGCCTCTTGATATATTTTCCTTTACATCTTTCTAAGTAGCTCCTTCTCTAGTTTGTCTTTTTCCAATTCTTATTCCTTACCATCTAAAAATTCTGCCTTCCCTTGTACCGTCTGAAATCATTCTATGCATTTGATCTGTGTCCAGTAGATCTTCCAGGCTGATTTTAATTAACTCTGCAGGTTGTCTCCCCTTATCTTCCTTTAGCACACCTAGGACTCCCTTCGACTCCAAGGTTAGACTTAGATCTCCTAAATTTTCTCCTCTGATTTCCTCCAGAACCTCATCCACCAACCTGACATTTTCTTTAAATGTCTCCCGTTGAATATAGTCCTTCCTTAGCTGCTCATTGAATAATGTTACCTATTCATTGTGGGATCTCACTATTTATAAAATTGTTGAAGATTAGATTTTGTTTCATCCCAAAAATTTTCTTGTTGTAACATTATGTTCCGAGATACCAGATGATTGTATTCCAAGTAAAAGTTGGCCAATTGCTTACATTATTCAGTTCAATTCCATCAATAATTGCTTCAATAAATCCACTTTAATAGCTTGATCATCTTTAGTGTTAATTTTGAGCCCAGTCTCAGACATAAAAGGTTTCCCTGCTTAGAGGCTCAAGGACATTTGCTCATCAAATATCACAGTCCAGTTCACTCAATGTTTGTATTTGTGGCCTGAAGTCTTTTGTAATCCAGCCCCAGAAGCAGTCCATTCCAGTATTAATTCTATCCCCAGCCTGTGCTCCAGTCAGGTTCAGAACTCAGTATACATACAAATGTTTTTATTGGACCACATATGTCCACGTTAGCCAGATATATATTCCAAGATGAACTGTCTTTGATCAGAGCTCAATCGTCAGCCTATACCCCAAAGTACAATTTAAATTTTCCACTTTAGCAGGATTACACTTTCAGGGTTAATTTGTCTATGCTTCAATCAGTCCTCAGTTTAAAAAAAAAGGAAATCAAAACTAATTCCAAGTTTAGAACTTCCATACAGTAAACATCACATACCCATGCACTTCAAACCCTCAAACACACTAAGGCAGAGACTTGTCCATCCAAAAGATCAGAAACCAAAACGCAACAGGAGCAATATAGTATATGCAGTCCAATGCAAAGAGGAGTGTTCGGAGTTCTACACTGAAGAAACAGGAGAATAGCCCAGCACAGGAGGGGCAATGGCTCAGGACCACAATCAACAATGTCCCTTCATTTGAAGGACAAAGGATACTCATCTGATGACCAAGATGTACATTTTGGACTAGGAAGGTAGGTGGTTTGAGAGAGGGGTCAGGGAGGCATACATGTAAATATAGACAATCCCTCACTCAACCAGGGTGGAAGCTTTAGATACAACCTGTCTCCTATTTATCATGCTGCCCTTTCATCCATCACCAGAAAGATCAGGACCACACCCACCAGAAAGGCCACTGTTAATAACTGTTAATGACCAATGACAATGGGTGGGGAAGGACTGCAAAAGTGGGATTTTCACTCACCCCACCCTGTCCTTTGTCCATCTAACTAGCCTATTCAGACTAGAGGGAAGTGAAATCAATGTGGAGGATATATCAGGGGTCTCCTACCAACTCTTCTCAGACTGAAGAAGCTACTTGGATGAGTAGTGAAATATTTCAACCTAATAAGAACGAAGTCCAGTTGACATGACTCACCTTCCAGATAATCTCACCTGGATGACTGAGAATCTTCACAGATATATCAGCACAAAAAGTTATGACACTTACCTTTAAATGATATTAAATGAGAAGAATGTTGATTTTATCACTCTGAGCAGTCCTTCCAGTAATGCAGATCACAACTATTCTATAATATAATTGTGTTCCTATTTGCTGTGCCCAGTTTCACACCAAGGAGGCACTTTCTGATGACAAACATCTCTAATTTTTGCTGGGCTGGTTTTCAGATGACAGACACACAGTCTACCACCAGGTCAGCAAATGGAATAGAGTATGAAGATTTACCAGCTTGCTAGATCCCTCTACAGCTTGTGTTTTACTGGCATAGCCTCTGAAAAGCTGAAATTATCTTCACACTATGATGTGATGACATAGTCAAGATTGCTACGTATATGCAGCCTCTAGAAAATAGTTGCTTGGGAACTATAATAGGAGTGGATGCTTGCCCTCACATCTTTATTCCAGAATGCCCATGGGTGACCATACAGTGGCGCCTCGCTTAACGAGTGCCCCGTTGAGAGATTAAATCACTTAACGAGGGGCTCTGGGCCATCGCTGGAGCATTCGCTCAGCGATGGCCCCTATGGCTTTTTTCGCTTTGCGATATTCGCTAAGCGTTTCGCTTAGCGAATATCGCATAATGAAGCGGGGGAGAACAGCTGATTGGCGGTTCCAAAATGGCTGCCGGAAGGTCCGCGCCGCATTTTCGCGCCCTGCCCTCGCTTACCGAGGGCGCGAAAATGGCGGCGCTATGGAGGAAGATCGCTTAACAGTGAGTTTTAAAGCCATAGGAACACATTGAACGAAGTTCAATGCGTTTCTATGGCTTTTTAATTTCCGTTTAGTGATGTTTTGCTATAGCGAAGGTTAATCTGGAATGGATTAACCTGGCTATGCGAGGCACCACTGTATTAGAAATCACATTCTGGAATAAAGTATCTGATCCCACATGGCTTTTCTTACACCAGATATAGCTGCTACACAGAGAGGAAAGCTGTCTCTTCTGTTCTGATGATGCAGTGCATGCTTTTCTTTCATTATTAAGCTCTTTATGCTCATCTCTTGCTCATGCCCCTGAACAAATGGAACAAGAACATCAATCAGATGTCCCTAGGCAAATCTGGATGAGGTGCAGGTGTTCTACCTGGACATGTCATATAGATAAACTGTACAGTTCCCAGTTTTTCTTCCTTTCTGCCCCCTCTTCACGCCATGCCAAATCCTTCCTTTGATAGTAGAAAGTAGAAATTGATGCCCATGTGACAGTGCCTAACTGGGATGCAGTAGTGCCAATTACAGTTTTTTAAAAAAGGATTTTCAAGGCAAGGGTTTTTGACTGTTAAAAACTTTCCGTTCACTGAGTTGAGAGCTGAGAGAATTTTGCTTCAATACATCCAGTTAGGAGGAGGGAAGAAAGAGCTTTCTGCTTCCTAATATTCCCTAGTAAGAGTTTTTGTTGAAACAGGAGTAACTTCTCCTCTAATGCAACATATGCGGAGACCTTCCTACATACAAAGTGACCTAAAATTCCTTAAACTAGAGACTTAAGATGCTGACATGTTTTTTTACAAAGGAGAAATATGCATTTCTGAACTTTTTGAGTCTCTTTCATCTTTCTTCCCCATATCTATATATAGATATATATATATAGAGAGAAGGAGGGAGCAAAGACAGCAGAAGAGAGAAGGAAGTGTACTGCTTACAGATGTTCCATTTAAATGATATGCTGCATTTTCATTGAACATAATGATAATACATTCAATTTTCAATTTGAAACTGTCCCAAACTTGACACTTCGCCATATCATTCTGTTATATACACGCACGCACACACAAAAAGTGTGCACAAATAAACACTTATTTGCTGAGGGCTTTTGCAACGTATCTACAGTACATGCATACACACATATACATGTGTGTGTGCTACATGTACATTGCAAAAGCCCTCAGCAAGCCTCCTGTGATAGCTTTCCTATAGTGATTGATCAAATACACCAGTCAGCAATCCTGGATCACATCTGTTGCGCACCCCCAGTGTCCCTAGTTTATTTTCCTCAAACCCAGGTCCACCTTTGGACACAACTTGCTTATTTCTCCTTTCACCAACTGCCACCAGTGGATCTTTATCCACACTTTACCAATAAGGTTGCATAGACACGTGTTGTTAAATATAACTGATTATTTATTGTTTTGGTTGTTGAATCACACAAGTAGGTTCATAGATGTTTTATTATGTTGCACTCATGAAACTTGGATATTAAACATGTTTCTTTATTTGTATTACTTCACATCAATCACTGGAATACGATGTGATGACTGTCTACTTTATTATACTTCTATCCTTTAACTATTCTTTAACACATCAACCAACTACACAAACTTTCCAATCTCTCTCATATACCTTCAAAACCTCCTCTCTCCTTCTCTTTCAGTCTCCAACTCCCCTTTAACTGTCTCCTTAATTAAGCTCTCCTGTCCTCTCATAGGCTCCAGCTCTAGAGCTCCAAATGATGGACAGGTGGGACATGGGCATTCCGCCACATACCTCCCCCTTTGGAAAGTTTGTTTCATGGGGTAAAATTTATGGTAGTTTATGTATGCTTTTACTTACTAATATTTCTAACAACTTTTTTCCCATTGCAATTTTCATATACACATTTGTAATATATACTTATTCTACACTTACTCTTTTACACAGTAGACAGCATATCATTCTTATTACTTTACATTTAAATGTCATCAACCACACTTTTATCCTTACTTTTCATTAGAGCATTTATAAATTGCATTCTCTTTTATTTCATATACATATACACTTAGAATATTTATTTGGAACATTTTTAATATCATTAAAAGTTATATTCTTCTTTTCCGTCAGTCATTCTTGTGGTCTTCTGGATAAGGTGTTGGTCACTACATTTTGATTCCCCTTCACGCTCCGGATCTCGAAATCAAACTATTGTAGGGCCCATCTCATTAATTTATTGTTATTCACCCCAATTGTCTTCAACCATAGCAGTGGGGAATGGTTGGTGCACAGTATGAAATGTCTACCCCATATATATGGCCTCAGTTTCTGTATCATCCATACAGTCGCCAGACACTCATGTTCTATGGTGAACAGGTGTCTCTCACCAGCTTGCAGCTTCTTGCTCAGAAAAATCACTGGATGCAGGTTCCTGTTGTCATCCAACTGGCTCAGCAGGCTCCTATTCCAGTGATGGAAACATCCATGAAGACAGTGAATTTGCTTTGAAATCTGGTGCTCTCAGGACTGGACTGGTCGTCTTCAGGTTACTGAAGGCCTCCTTGCATTCTCTCGACCACTGGGTCTAGCCAGCCCTTCTTTTGTGTTTTAAATTTCATAAATGAGCGGCTATCTCACTGTAATTGGATACTACATGACAATAATAGCTAGCTATCCCTAAAAAAAATTCTCTTATTTTTTCTGGCTGTACTAGTAACAGAGTAAGGCTGATTACTACTCCCGCTAAGTTATACTGGGGAACACCCCTTCCTTCCCAATATTGCAATCCATGTACAGACCTATAAGCATATAATAAGGGTTGTAATCTCTGATCCAAATCATGGGGATTTGATGCTGTTTATGCCCTGATCATTCGCATTAGGGTCCCATTAATTTTTTCCACCAAACCATTTGTTTGTGGATGATATGGGGTTGGTGTTATATGATCTATGCCACAAAGTTGCCACAGCCTTTTCATTAATTTGGATGTAAATGATGTTCCCAAATCTGTGACAATTTCAAAAGCAAAACCCCTGCGACACATATAATTAACTAAGGCATTTGGTATTGATTCTGTTTCTATATTTCACAATGGAATGTCTTCTGGATATCTAGTGGCATCATCTATTATTGTTAATATGAATCTGTTTCTCCTTCTGGTTACTTTAGGCAAGGGTCCCACAATATCCATGCCAATGTGTTTAAATGGGGTTGCTATGATTGGTAAAGGGCACAGCTTAGTTTTTGTTTTATCATTGCCCATACCCTGCCTTTGACATACATCACAGCTCTGACAGTATGATTTTATTTGTTTCCCCATTCCTGGCCAGTAGAAATTCTGAGCTATTCTCTCCCTTGTGCGTGTGAGTCCCAAATGAGCCATGAAGGTGTCTTTATGTCCCATCTCCATAATCCTTTCCCTGTATTTAAAAGGGATTGCCAGTTGTTTATGAACATTTCCCCCTCCCCTCTGAGGATTTATTAAGACCTTTGAATAGAGCAGGTCTTTTTCCACACTTACTGCTAGTCTAGGACTAAAGATATATCAGTTTATCAAGCCGTGAAACATATTTGATGACTTTGGGTTAGTTACTGCCTTTCACCCTGACCTCTCTCACAGCATTTTTGTAAGGATAAAATGGGGACAAGGAGCCAGGTTTATCACCTGGAGAGGGGAAGGGAGATACCAGTGTAACATGTAAGTAAAATTAATAAATATTGTGTGAACATATGTATTCATGGGTAGAAGGAAGGAAATCTATTAATGATGCCTGTAAGACCCCACAGTCTTGCTGAGCAGTGACTCCAAAGACCATTTTACTGACAGTTTGGCCCTGGAGTGACCTATTCTTTGCTGTTTAGGCCTTGTTCCCAATTGCTTGCCTTTGGATTTTGCACAGAATCCTGTGGGTTTTCAATCTGCTTGAATATGACAATAATAAACAGGGAAAGGCTTGAAGCCAACTTCAATGAAGTATAGTGAGAAAATGAAGAGCAGCACTATAATGTATATAAGTGCTCAAAGATTATTACATGCATTGCAGAAGGGGAGGTGGGCTGAAAGACAAGAACTTGCCTGCCACAAAATACAGAGAATTCATCAGTATCTATCTATCTATCTATCTATCTATCTATCTATCTATCTATCTATCTATCTATCTATCTATCTATCTATCTATCTATCTATCTATCTATCTATCTATCTATCTATCTATCTACCTACCTACCTACCTACCTACCTACCTACCTACCTACCTACCTAAAAAAAGAAGAAAGAACCCTATATTACAAAGACTCCAATATCTTAAAACTGCTCTGTATTCCCAGAGTGGTGTAGTGATGACTCAGAGAATTACTGCACAGCCATGGAAACTCACTGGGGGAGTGGAGCTGGTAAAACCACTTCTTAAATATTTCACTTACCTTGAAAGCCCAGTTAGGGTCACTATAAGTCAGTTCCAACTTCAGCACAGAACAACAAAAATGTGTTCCTGTTTCTCACAGTCCGAATGTTGTCAAAATACACATTCTATAGCATTTGTTTATTTGCAGCATTAAAATCCAAATTTCTACTTTTCATACCAGAACATGGAACAAATAAAGTACCTAATTAAAGCAATGTAAAGCAAACAGTAAAAGTAATCAAAACAATGAAGGAAGCTTTAAAACTGTAGATTAAAACAAATAAGCCTCTAGGGAGATAAAACTTTTTCACAGCCCAGTTCTGTCACAAAACTAATTATCTAAAGTGGTAGTTGATCTTTTCTAGTTCCTTCATTGCTGCCCTTCATAGTTTCAGTCTTCTGCTGATTTTCTGGTTCCAGTCACCATTTGAATAGATGATTGAAGCAAAGTACTCAAAATCTTCAACAAATGGGGTAAGAGTTACTTTCTTGGAGTTGGGGATCCACAGAACCAAACAAGTGCATATGACTCTCCTAACTGAGCCCAGCGGATTGCTCCTTGCCATCTCCCTTTATATGATACTACCCTCCTTCTGTATGATGGCCTCACAATACTCCATCTTCCTTCCCCCTTTGGTTAATGATTAGTGAAAGGAACGTGACTAGAACTGTTAGAGTTGTACTCTGAGCACCAATTCTTAGGTTGTACTTGCCAGGAATCATATAAGCTGTAGTCCATGGGAGGCGGAGCTTGATCGCAGTGAAGCCAGCAGCTCCCTACTAACAGCTCCCAGGAAAAGTTGGAACCGCCCGGCCTGTCATCCCTCTAGAAAGGGGGGATGGAAGGGGAGGCCAGGAGAGGTTACCCCAAAGCAGATGGTGAGCTCAGAAGGTAGAAGGTTTGGCAGCAACCAGGTCTTTCTGCCCTCTGAAAATTCACCCAAGCATGGACCGGAGACGGAAGGCCATCTTATGGCAGAAAGCTGTGTGAAAACTCCACCCCCAATTCCCGAAGGATAACAAAAATACGGCCGAAAATACACAATAACAAAGTAAGTCTTTGATTTATGAATAACCTCATTAAGATGTTAAAGAAACCAAAGTGAAAATACCTGACCGAAAGGAGAGAGGAAGTGGTGAGCCGGCATGCCAGCCTGTGTTTTTTTTCAAAGCAAACTGACTTTTAAACAACAAGTTTACAACTAGCAGACTGGTTCATGGTCAATGAGATAAGACAGCGAGACAGAAAAAGTTTGCGTTTCTGGAAAAAAATCCCAGTGGAAATATTACTCAACAATCTTTAAGGAATTCAAATCTTGTTAATGCTGTGCAATCTGGATTCTTCTTACTAGTTTGAGTGGGTCTTTGAAAATAAAAGCTTGTCTTGGGAGCAGGAGGCATAAGCTTGTGGGAAGGAAAAACAGGCAACAAATTATCAGTGTGGCGACATAGACTGAAGAGCTGGAGAAGCCCTCTAGGAGCAACAGACAGTGAATCATCAGCTTGTGAGCGAGAGGAATTTAACAGAATAGACTGAGGACTTAAAAAAAAATCAGGGCCGGAGTTACTGAAGGACTATAAGGATATTATTTTGGAGAGACTGGCTCCCTGTGTTTGCTGTGTTCAGACTATCTGCATTTGCTGTGGATTTTGATAATGTTGCTATAATATCTGGATAAGGATATTATCTGGACAATATCTGGACAAGGAGGGGAGGACATTTCTAGGGGGGGTTGGTTTGTTGATAAAATAGTGGAATCAAAAAAATATTATTTATACAAACCATAAGTACTGGAGAGATGGAAATGACCTCCGAAAGACTGGGAATTTTGCCAGATAATGAATGGCTGGTTACTATGCAAATGACAATAATAACAGGATTCCAGCAGGTAAATGAGTGCCTTAACCAGGTGGAAGATCTTATCAAAGGGAAATCAGCAGAGGTAAAACAACAGTTGAATGAAATGGCCCTAACTCCAAAACAATTTATACCAAGAGCTATGCCAGGTACTATAGATGAGAGTAAGAGTTACTCTATGAGCTACTCAGCTATAATAGCCAGAAAAGGTGATGTTAAAAATCATACTGTCTTGCATTCAATTTTATTTTCCCGAAATGGGAAGAAAATAGAGTTACAGAAACAAGAGAAGGGCACTGAGACTCTGGGAAGTGCCAGAAATGGAGATCTTTCCAGGCAGGCTGAATGCACGTCCAAGACAGAAGGAAATTGAGAGGGGATGTATTTTATAATTGGTCTCTATTTCCTGATAGAGTTGGAATAACTTAGATGTAAATTTAAATATGAATATAAGATGATATTTAGAGGATAACTAAATTGTGTGTGTGTGTGTGTGTGTGTGTCTGTATAAAAGAATATAAAGTTGTTTTTTGCATTGAAAAATGAATAGACCAGATGCATGTATACTTAATATGAATAGATTGGATGATTGTATACTCTGTGTTCTCCTATCTTCAAAACCCTTTCCCATCCCTTACACGTTCCTTTACCTTTTGTATTCCCTACCCTATTCCTAGTAGTTTAAAAACTAAAATTAAAAAAGCTGTAGTCCATGTGACACAATTCTACAAAGTCTGGCCCCTTCACTGTCCATCTTTCTGCTATTTTTCCTTGTTCAGTAAAATTCAGGGTCCACACTTGGGCTCTCCTTTCCCTTCTTGCTGATTACTGGGAAGCCAGATTGGGTCCCTCCCCCCATCAACTATGTGGTTCATGATTGGAGGGCCAGTTTGAATCCTTCCCACCTCTGCCTCCTGGCTAATGATTGGGGAGGGCAGCTTGCATCCATCCCACTGTTAACCTGCCCATCACTGCCTCTTGGCTAATGATTGGAGGGCCAGTTTGATCCCTTCTGACACTTCCTGTCTCATAACTGGTGAGCTAGCTTGAATCCATCCCACCCACCCACCTGCCTCCAACTCATGATTAGAGGGCTTGTTTGTATCCATGCCAGTGTCTTCCTAGCCCCCTCAGGCTCAGGCCACCATAGTGTCAACAGATTCCCACAGCTCATGAGTAGGTGGCAAAACCTTCTGCATCCATCTTCACTGCCTACCCCCACCCCAAGTTGAAGACAAACCATGGATTCCTTCCCACTCTTCCTCTGACATAAGGGGAGAGGACACAGGTCTTTGTTTCCCAGCCCAGGTGTTTGCATTCTACTTTTGAGTCAAAAACAGTGCTGAGAGAGAAACATAAATCAGTCAATCAATCAGTTTCTTATTTATAGTCCCTAGACCTATTATTTAGAGAAGTGGACAACCCAGAACAACACAGTCTCTGCAATACATAAAAATATCAGACATAGACATAAAACAAGTGTCACGTTCCCACAGGTTTCAAGAGCAAAGTCCAATAAGCCAGTTCAATATCAGAAGTTCAGAGAATGCAGAACCAATATCAAAATGCCAAAGCCAAATCACAAACCGTAATCCGAGGTCAGGGCCCAAAGCCAAACCACACAACATAGTCCAGCGTCAGAGTCCCAAGCCAAGGGTCCAAAGAACAAGGTTCAAGGTAGTCAGGAGTGTGGATGTGAGCCAGAGATTTGACTTGTTGCTTCCACGAGCTTCCCAGCAGTCTTGGAGCTGCTTATATAGTAAAACAATAATTGAACTGCTGGAAGCCTTTCATCCTGTCAATACGCAGGACTAGCTGACCTGATGTTTCTGCGGGCAACACTCAGGTAATCCTCTGACCTTTGTGTTATAAGTCTTTGCCGAAGTCTAGCCCTTACCCTAACTACTGGGGTAGGAGTATCTGGTGGTGATTCAGCTGTCTGTGCTTCTAATCGCTCAGCATTCTCCTCAACTGTAGTTAACCCTTCAGGTTCCAGATCTTTGGCTGAACTCATGACACTATCCCCTTCCACAGGGTTCCCACCTTCAGATGGGCCGGGTCGATCAGGATGGGTGGCATGGAACTGCTGTACAAGGTCGGGGGTGTGTAAGTTACTGGCAGGTTCCCATGATTGATCCTCAGGGCTGTAACCTTCCCAATCTACGAAGTACTGAAGGCCTCCCCGGTGGATTCGGGAGTCCAGAATCTGACAGACCTCGTATTCCTCCTTGCCATCGACTGAAATGGGTGGAAGTGGAGCCAGGAATGGAGATTGGGCAGGGTCCGGTGCTGCAACAGGAACAAGGAGGGACTGATGGAAAACTGGGTGAATACAGAGAGTGGCTGGGAGGTGTAACTGGTCCTATAAACTGAGGGTCCAACTTGTGGGATCAGCCAGGTCGGCAGAGATAACAGGTGGAAAGCTAGAGCTGGTCCCCTGGTTTCAGAGGTGGCCCTTCTTGCTGCTTTCTTTCAGCTGCTGTCTTATAGGCATCCTTAGTTTGCTGAAGCTGCTCTTGGAGGAGGTCTTGGAGAGCCTGCAACTCATGCATATAAGCAGCAGCAGCAGGAACTATGGTTGATGGCAGGACAGCCAGGAAAAAATGAGGGTGGTACCCATAGTTGGCTGCAAATGGGGTCTGTTTTGTGGATGAGTGTATGGCGTTATTGTAGGCAAATTCAGCCAGGGTAGCAGGGTAGCCCAATCCTCCTGATAGCAGGTATAGCAATGGAGATATTGCACAAGAGTGGTGTAGTACGCTCAGTTTGTCCATCTGTTTAGGGATGATATGCTGACGACAAGTGCACTTGGGTACCCAAACTGATGCATAAGGCTTGCCAGAACTGGAAGGTGAATTGGGAACCACGATCAGAAATTAGGTGTATTGGGAGCCCGTGTAAACAGAAAACATGGTGAAGATAGATCTGGGCTGTTTCAGGAGCTGTGGGAGGCTTGGAACACGGGACAAAATGAGCCATCTTGGTGAACAGGTCCACTATTACCAGAACACAGGTATACCCTTGTGATCATGGGAGATCTGTAATGAAGTATAGGGATACTGTGTCCCAAGGGCCGGCGGGTACGGGTAATGGTTGTAGCAGCCCTGGAGGTTTGGCTGGTACATCCCTGGCACAACAGGAAACCTCACAGGTATCAATATAATGGGTGATGCCAGCTTGAACCTGGGGCCACCAGAATTCCCATTTAAGTGCAGAGTTTTGTACCAACCAAAGTGTCCTGCAGGAGGGGAATCATGGGTCAGATAGAGCACATCAGTTCAGAGAGGCCCTGGAGGAACGTACAGGTGTCCACGGTGTAATAGGAGACCCTGGTGGTTAGTAAAGTCTCCGGCAGGACCCTTTTGGAGTTTCTGCAAGCATTGCTTGGCCCAGGGATCTTGAGCTTGCCTGGCCCGTATTTCTTCAGCCAGGGACAAATGAGTTGTAGTGGCTGCAAAAACTGAAGGGGATATGATAGGTGTAGTCGGAGACTCTTCAGAGGTTGGAACAGTGTATTCCAGTTTGTGGGACAAGGCATCAGCTTTCTGATTCTGAGTATGTGGGATGTAAGTGATGAGGAAGACACACCACCAGATCTGGCATTGATTAAGGCGTCGGGCTGTCTGCAAGTGTTCCAGATTCCGGTGGTCCATCAAAACCTGGACAGGGTGGCGGGCCCCTTCAAGGTAATGCCTCCAGACCTTGAAAGTGATTTTGATGGCCAAGAGTTCCCGCTCCCAGATGGTGTAGTTACGTTCTGAGGGTATGACCTGCTGGGAGTAGAAAGTGCAGTCCTGCAGAGGCTGTGAGGGGCTTTTGTTGTTGTTCAGTCGTTTAGTCGTGTCCAACTCTTCGTGACCCCATGGACCAGAGCACGCCAGGCCCTCCTATCTTCCACCGCCTCCCGGAGTTGTGTCAAATTCATGTTGGTTGCTTCGATGACACTGTCCAACCATCTCATCCTCGGTCATCCCCTTCTCCTCTTGCCTTCACACTTTCCCAACATCAAAGTCTTTTCCAAGGAGTCTTCTCTTCTCATGAGATGGCCAAAGTACTGGAGCCTCAGCTTCAGGATCTGTCCTTCCAATGAGCACTCGGGGTTGATTTCCTTTAGAATTGATAGGTTTGTTCTCTTTGCAGTCCAGGGAACTCTCAAGAGTCTCCTCCAGCACCACAATTCAAAGGCATAAATTCTTCGCCGGTCTGCTTTCTTTATGGTCCAGCTCTCACTTCCATACAACACTACAGGAAAAACCATAGCTTTGACTATTCGGACTTTTGTTGGCAAGGTGATGTCTCTGCTTTTTAAGATGCTGTCAAGGTTTGTCATTGCTTTCCTCCCAAGAAGCAGGCGTCTTTTAATTTCGGGGCTGCTGTCTCCATCTGCAGTGATCATGGAGCCCAAGAAAGTAAAATCTGTCGCTGCCTCCATATCTTCCCCTTCTATTTCCCAGGAGGTGATGGGACCAGTGGCCATGATCTTAGTTTTTTTGATGTTGAGTTTCAGACCGTTTTTTGCACTCTCATCTTTCACCCTCATTACAAGGTTCTTTAGTTCCTCCTCACTTTCTGCCATCAGAGTGGTATCATCTGCATATCGGAGGTTGTTGATATTTCTTCCTGCAGTCTTAATTCCAGCTTGGGATTCCTCCAGTCCAGCCTTCCGCATGATGTATTCTGCATATAAGTTAAATAAGTAGGGTGACAATATACAGCCTTGTCGTACTCCTTTCCCAATTTTGAACCAATCCGTTGTTCCATATCCAGTTCTAACTGTTGCTTCCTGTCCCACATATAGGTTTCTCAGGAGATGGATAATGTGGTCAGGCATGCCCATTTCTTTTAGGACTTGCCATAGTTTGCTGTGGTCCACACAGTCAAAGGCTTTTGCACAGTCAATGAAGCAGAAGTAGATGTTAGATAATTAGCTGGTTCTATAATATTTTTAATATAGGCCCTTGCCATAGTGTTTTGTAGGCTGGAAAGATCTGATTGGTGCTCAATATCTTCAGTTCTCTGCTTAATAGTTGTTGTTGTTTTGGCCTGGTCTAATCCATGATATTTGTATTCCAGGTGAAACTGCTATCTAACCTTATACATAGAAATAGAGGGAAATGATCCCCTTCTAGGTAAGGAAGCACATGAAATTCCCCAACCATGTAAAAAAAGGCTCTGCACACCAAGATGCAGTCTATTGTACTGGCTTTAGCCCCTGCCATGAATGCAAATTCAGCCAGAATTTCTCCTTTAATTGAGCCATTTAGAACACAGAGGCCCAGTCTATGAACAAATTTGTATAGATAGGCCCCTGCATAATTAGTTTGAAGATCTTTAAATATCCTCTCCGTCTGTAGAATGTCATAGTTCTCATCAATTATATTATGTATTGTCTTTTATTTAGAGGCCAAATGATCATCATTGTACCCCACACAGGCATTTAAATCTCCCCCTAGTACAATCACAGAATCTGAATATACTATGTGCCCTCACATAAGTTTCTAGCAATGCCCAGTTCTCCTCCAGTTCTACTTTTATATAAGTAGGAGGTAAGTATACATTTCTACTTCCCCCTAGTAGAACTACTGCCATAGCTAGATGTCTTAGAGGGGGTTTCTCAATAGATTTTACTTTCAAGGCAGTTGATATGAGAATACCTAGCCTTCCTTTCAATCTCCCTGGTCCCCTCCCTGGTACTCCATTTACCTGAAAAGAGTTATAACAAAATTCAAATTGACCTTGATAGGATGGAGCACTGGGATGAAAGCAACAGAATGAAATGGTAATGGCGCAGCTAAAAATATTGTAAATAAATAAATAGATAAATAAATAAATAGATAGATAGATAAATAAATAAATAAATAAATAACAAATAAATAAATTCAACGGGGATAAGAGCAAAGTACTGCACCTCAGAAAAAGAAACCAATTGCACAGTTACAAGATGGGGGATATCTGGCTCAGCAAAACTACAAGCAAGAAGGATCTTGGAATTGTCATAGATTACAAGCTACAGTATATCACAGAAGTGAGTACACCCCCTCACATTTCATATTTCATGTGACAACACTGAAGAAATGACACTTGGCTACAATGTAAAGCAGTGAGTATACAGTTTGTATAACAGTGTAAATCTGCTGTCCCCTCAAAATATTGCAGCACACAGCCATTAATGTCTAAAGTGCTGGCAACAAAAGTGAATACACCCCTAAGTAACAATGTCCAAATAGGGCCCAAGTAGCTGTTTTCTGTCCCTGGTATTATGAGACCCATTATTGTCACAAGTGTGAAGGGGGAGCAGGTGTTATTGCTCTCACTCTCTCAGACTGGTCACTGGAAGTTCCACATAGCACCTCATGGTAATGAATTATCTGAGGATCTGAAAAAAACAATTGTTGCTCTACATAAAGATCGCGTAGACTATAAGAAGATTGCCAACACCCTGAAACTGAGCTGCAACATGGTGGTCAAGACCATACAGCAATTTAACAGGACAGGTATCACTCAGAACAGGCCTTGCCATTGTCAACCAAAGAAGGAGTACCCATGCTCAGCTTCATATCCAGAGGTTGGCTTTAGGATATAGATGCATGAGTGATGCCAGCATTGCTGCAGAGGTTGAAGGGGTGGGTGGGGTCAGCCTGTCAGTGCTCAGACCATACACCACACACTACATCAAATTGGCCTCCAAGGCTGCCATCCCATAAGGAAGCCTCTTCTAAAGATGATGCACAAAAAATCCCACATACAGTTTGCTGCAGACAAGCAGACTAAGGACATGGATTTCATGTCCTGTGGTCCTGGAAGACCAAGATAAACTTATTTGGTTCAGATGATGTCAAGTGTGTGTGGCAGCAACCAGGTGAAGAGTACAAAAACAAGTGTGTTGTGCATACAGTCAAGCATGGTGGTGGGAGTGTCATGGTCTGGGGCTGCATGAGTGCTACCAGCACTGGGGAGCTACAGTTTGTGATGCACCAGACTCCCTACAGGGATGCTGGGCATTTGGCCAGAGAGTTCGACTGGCACTTACCTACCAGCTTTGTGCTGGGGCAAGTCCCAAGACCTCAGTGATGCGTATCAACAAGTCTGACCTTAAAAGAACACTTAGTACTTTGCAAGTATAGGCACATGGGCTTTGTGATTCCTTAGTGTCATGGATCAGATTATGTGGTTTAAATCGTACTGAAAATGGGATATGTAGTTGTGAACAATGTAAAATGGATTCCATATTGGTTCTATGTATGAATGATTTTGTATGATGGGAATGTATTTCCAGAGGGATGTGGGAATGTTTTTCCTTTAGGCCAGTACAAGCCAATACAAGATAAGAAGACCAGACACTTGTTATGGCGGAGAAGACAATGGACTGAGAAAAACACCTGTTTCTCGTGAGAAGAGAAGGAGGGGACTGCTTCTATTACTTTATGCCATGATTGGATGACAGCATGGGAGACCAAGAAGACAGGAGGAGCCAAGAAGATAGAAAAAGGAACTTCTGCCACGTGCTGTGTTCCATCTTGTTCCTATTTTTCCTTTTTTGGATGGAACCATAGGTTTTTCTAGGCCTTTTTGCCTGCTTCTCCATGCAGGGAAAGGACTGGGGAAGATGTAGGGAGTTCATGAGGAAGAGAAGGGGGGCTGTAAGCCTTTTGCCTACCCTAAGGAAGCTTTTAGAGATTTTTAGAGCTATTGTAATTAAAAGAGAATTGTTTGCCTTAATTGTAATTTGTAACAAGCCTTGAAAATGCTTAATTGCTATGCTTTTGCATCAAACTGATTTTATTCTGTAAATCTATATTTTTCAATAAAAAGATCAATTATAAAATCTTTTGGTCTCTTGAACAGTGAAGCTGTCTTAGCTATACCCTGAGAGGGAAGCAAGGCCACATTAAGCTACTGAGTCATACCTAATTTAGCCAGGTGGATTTTAGGTCTACAAAGCTCATGTGTAACTTCCTGCTGAGCTTTCTTAAGGGTCAGCAAGTATCTTTTTAGGGCAGACTTATAAGAAGAAGTCTGTTGTATGCCCTGGCTGTGGTCACCAGGACTCACCCAGCTGCGTAGGGGTACTAAGATTTCCAATTACTCTATGTCCGACCGACCAGGTTCTCCCTCACAGGAAACTGGGTCGTGACACTTAGAACTCACCAAAGCTCAATTAGGTAGGACTCTTAAATGATAGCTAGTTTGTGGCCCTCTCCACTTCCTGGATTTAGCCAAACCCTGCTGTTCAAGAAACCAGTCCTTTAGTAGAAGTATTTATAATTAATTTTTATTAGAAAAATAGAATTTCATTAGAAATCAGTTTATATTGCATAAGCATTAGCATCAAGAAGATATTCAAAGATCATTGCAGTTTAATAACTATTTCCCATTTAAAATAATAAACACTAAAATCATAATCTAAGGTGGGCTATAGTGGGCTAGCCCCACCTCCTTCTTTCTCCTTACATCCTCTCTCCTTCATGGAATCAAACAACACATGACTCCACCAGTCACTTTTACATAACCCATCATCCATTTTCTACCCTTCTAACTTCTCCCTTCTTGATGGCCTTTTTGGCTGTTAACCAATTAACCTTTAGAGGTTGTACCACCTTTCTCCTCTCCTTATTCCCATGAGAGTCCAGGTGTTGTTTATCTCTCCTCTAGCAAGGTTGGAATGTTGAGTCTTCCAGGGGCCTCTGAATTTGGCCTTCATGATACCTGGATCCTGACGTTTTGAATGGGGGAATTTTGCTGTGTGATGATCAGTTCCCTGTTTTGGGAACCGATTTTCGCTTCCCAACGTTCAAAACGGCTGATCGTCGGGTTTTCGAAATGGCCGCCGGGTGCTCAAAATGGCTCCCCGCTGTGTTTAAGAGCCATTTTTCGCTGCACAGGCACCCGAAAATGGCCGCCCCTATGGAGGATCTTCGCTGGACGGTGAGTTCTTAGCCAATTGAAATGCATTAACCAGGTTTTAATGCGTTTCAATGGCTTTTTTATTTTCGCTTTACGACGTTTTCATTCTACTTCTCAAGGTAATTGTTTCCATTGCCCTACTGCTCTAACAGGAGGTTTTTCCTGATATTCAGCCTAAATCTGTCTTCCTGTAGCTTGAGCTTATTATTACATGTCTGGCACTCTGGGATGGTTGAGAAAATATACTGCTCCTCTGTATGACCGCCTTTCAAGTATTTGAAAAATGCTATCATCTCTCTCCCTTACCCCATCTTCTTTTCTCAAGGCTTAATATGCCAAATTCTTTCAGTCTTTCTTCATAGGGCTTGGTTTCCTATCTCCTGATCATCCTTGTTGCCCTCCTCTGAACTTGCTCCAGTTTGTTGTTCTTAAACTATGGTATCCAGAACTGTACTCAAGATGGGACCTAGATGGAGACTAGACTATACTTCTCTTAATACATCCTAAAATAGCATTTGCCCTTTTTGCAGCCACATTGCACTGTTGGTTCATATTCAGTTTGTGACCTACAACAATTCCAAGATTCTTCTCACTAGTAGTATAACTGAGGGGAGTATCATCCATCTTGTAATTACGCATTTGATTTTTTTTCCTCCCTGGAGTAGAATTTTGCAGTTATCCCATTTCCTGGCTTTTTGAATCATGGGTACAGAATCAAAGTATCCAATATTCATAAATCAGAGTTTTTTCGAAGAATTGAGTGATTATTCAATATATACACAGAGGGCTTTTTTGCTGTCTCCTTTAAGCATGCTGGTACCTTTTTTGTTTTGTTTAGTCATTTAGTCATGTCTGACTCTTCGTGACCCCATGGACCAGAGCATGCAAGGCCCTCCTGTCTTCCACTGCCTGGTACCTTACCTTACTACAAAAAGGCATTCAGCACTTCCACTAGCTGTTCAACCAGTCTCACTTAGCCACTTTTGTTGGATAGGAAGGGAAAAGGTTCAGCACACATGTGATTTTTTTTTTACCTCTCTAAGGATCCTGTCCTGATATATATCCATTCTTACAGGTAAAGCTGAGGCTAGTGTTGCTTCTTTTTTATCTCTGTGTGGGTTTCTCTTTCCTGTGATTATCTGCTTTTAATTTACTTTGCCCTTCCATCCAAAAAAGATAAGTTTAAGGGCACCATAATTGCTCAGGTTTACTCAGGTTTATGAGTCATAAAATCTGGCAGACATCAGAAGCCAAAAGGATGGATGAAAATGATGGTAATGAAACGGAATTACAGCTTCAATCTGCTGACAGCTATCAGCTTAAAATATATTTTAGAGAAGAATGAACAACTTATTACAATAAAAGAAGAGAAAGAATTTGTTTACAATTTCACTTAATTTGCACAGTTTGTAGAGGCTGCAGCATTCTTATTTTTGTGCATGTAGAAATCAGCCAACTTGGTGGAAGTGTATGAGTGTTCTTTCTCTCTCTCTTCCTCTCTTTTCTGTAATTCAGAATTTGCACCAATCTTATATCACCAAATATTTCCAGAAAGATTATACTCTGAAATTATATAAAATAACCATGGCAGAGACTTGTTTGTGTCTGGTATGTACTATGATATGTTATTGTTTAGGAATTCCTATACAGTATATATTTCCATAATGCAACGAAGAGTATAAATTAAGAAAATATTTGATATGACAGTTAATGCATACCAAATAATGGGAAGGAAAATAACTAAAATCTCAGTTTCCATAATTCTTAAGTAGTTTCTAAATGTTCCATCTGAATAAAAATAAAATGCTAACATTTCTGTAACTTGTAAATGCACAAAAAAAGCTGTAATTGCATTCAAGAGATGGATGCAATTACTCTAGTGTCCATTATAATTTTTATCTTCCTTGAAATTAAAAGAAAGATACTTTTCATGATTAACTCATTTCTTTTTAGCTCATTTTCCTTTTCCTACATCTTTATTTCTGAAGAAACTTGCCACTTAGCTGTTTTCCAAGTGAATTGACATTTATTCTTGTGGTTAAATTAATATTCCTTCCTCATTGTAAACTTCTCCACAAGAGCTTTGAACATGGGTGTTTTGACATTAATGTTTCCCCAAAGGTCTCTCCAAAAAATCCTCATGAGTATGAACAAAAAATTTGAATATTTCATTTCCTTGCTGTCAAGGAAACTGTGTGGTTAAATATGTCATATGTATCATTGTACAGGTCTAAGTATCTGTATTTTTTATTCATGTGCGCACGCACACACACACACACATACACACATACACACACACACAAACACACACCCGCACACCCATTTATACAGTGGTGCCCTGCATAGCGACGATAATCCGTGCAGCAAAAGTCGCTGCAAAGTGATTTCGTCGCTATGCAGTTTTAAAAAGCCCGTAGGAATGCATTGAAACCCCTTCAATGCATTCCTATGGGCTTAAAACTCACCTTTAAGCGAAAATCCTCCATATGGCGGCCATTTTCGCTGCCCGGTAAGCGAGGAATTGGCGCGAAAACACAGCGGGCGGCCATTATTTTACCCGGCGGCCATTTTGGAACTGCCGATCAGCTGTTGGAAAATCATCGCTATGCGAAACAGGGTACCGATCATTGCAAAGCGATTTTTTTGTATTTAAAACATCGCAATGCGATCGCAAAAGTGATCGCAAAATCTTCATCACTATGCAGATTCATCGTTAAACGGGGCACCCGTTAAGCGAGGCACCACTGTATATCTTATCTGTATTAGCACCTATTTGTGACATACCTCCAGATGTTGATCTGCACATCCCACTATCTCTTCAAGCAGTCCTAGCTATACTAGTTAGGACTGCTGGAAGACACAACTCAACAGTGTCTGGAGGGCTTCACTTGATCCCTAAGATCTTACCTTCACACATCTTCAGGCATTACTCTATTCATTTTAAACACTATTACAGTACAACCACATGGGTATTTGTCCTGCTGTTTGGTCCACTTTTGGGACAGCCTGGTTCACTCTTTTTCCCAGTGACAAAATGACATAAATGTTAGTGGAAACTACCCTGTCCTCAGAGCTTTTCTGTCACTGCTTTTTGGCACCCTCTCAGGTGCTACTCTTTTTTAGGTGCAGATAGGATTGCTCTATTTTGATTCAGTTCTGGCACATGTGATCACTGGAATTGAACCAAAGTGGATGGCTTACTGCTTTCAATTTCCTATCTGCTTTAAATTTCACAATATTATTAAGTGGCTTAAGAAGATAGTCTCCAAAACCCAAGTAGTCATTCATTTAAGAAAGGTTGGAAGATGGTCATCCCATCAGTACCGATCCTATGCGCACCATTTGCCACATTGCTAGGTGCTAGTGTTTTGTTGTTTGTGTCCTTATCATTCCAGGTTCAGGGACACTGTTGTCCTGAGTTCGAATTAGGCTGTGTGGACACAGCTATGTCTTTTAGAAAGCAAGCATGCAGGCCAGACCAGCTGGGGTCAAAACATGGGCCTTGGAGCTTATGCCATGTTGAAAAGTAGGGGAGGGAGAGGTATGCTCTGGGATGGGTTCCTCAAATGTGGTTTACTCTGGATGTGCCCCCCGATATTGTGGTGATCCACCTCTCTGGCAATGACATGGCCATGAGAAGTGGCAAGTCACTGATATTGTATATTATAGCAAATCTTTGGGCTTTTGTGATGCACTTTCTGAGAATGCATGTAATATGGTCAGCAACTTTCCCACGACTGGCATGGAGGGCCAGATGTGACCCACTGTGTATTGACAGAGCTTGAAAACGAGTGAACCAAGAGGTTGATAGGGCCATTCAAGAGGAGTGGAGATCCATGATAGCACACCCCAACATCAGGGTTTCCCAACCTGAGTTGTACAGCAAAGATGGTGTTCATTTGTCCAACACCAGGTTAGCGATTTTCCTGAGGAATTTGTAAGGGGACCTTAAAGCTGAAATTTTCGGCTTGGTGGGGGGCTTGGGGCATACAATGTAGCCCCAGTGCTGTAGTAGATAGTTCAAAAAGGAGGAGTTCAGGTGAGTTACAGGGGGCACCCAAAGGGTGTAAGGCACCTCTCTCTTCAGAATGACATGAATAGAGGTGTAGAGGAGGGGAAGGGAAGCAAGGCAACCCCAAGGGATGCCTGGCACTTACGTCTTGAGGCTTGGGTGGTGGGCAGCCTTGGGGTACTCTAGCATGGGGACTCTATAGCAGAATACTACGCTTTTGGAACAGGAACACCCTGGGTAGAGATCTGGAGTGGAAAGTTAGGAATGGTTCCAGTTCTGGACTTGTTTGCACTACAGTAAGCCCCCTTATGAAAGGGGAAGTTTGAGTTTGAAGAGTTAATAAAGTTGCGGCCCTAGTTTAAACTCATTATGCTGTATATCTTATCGTTATTCTGGGTTGGGCAGTCAAAGCAAGCAGACTAGATGTCTCCAACACCTGGGCATCATGAACTGATCCTGGCATAGTGGCATTCACATAGGTTAAGATTTCTTGGTCATTGCAGGTAGCCATCAAGTTTATGACGTACTGGTGATATCTGTTGCAATACACACAGGCCCTGCCAGGAGGAGCTAGTATGCTCACAAATGTTCCCAGTGAGAATATCAATGGAGGGGAACCACCTGCCCTGGATGTGTCACCAGCTCAAGGGACAGCTGGCACATGTACTGCATTTTGGTAGTCATGCCTAGCAAACCCTGCTGCCTCCCAAAAAGCACCAATGTTCCCCATCCACATCAGTGCTTATTTATTTATTTATTATTTATATATTTGATTTGTATCCCGCCCATCTGATCAAATATACCACTCTGAGTGCTGATGGTGGTTATGAATCGACTCTGGGAGGGCTGATGGGAAGGCTGCTATGGATGGAGATACCACTCCCTTACACCAGGGACTTTGTGGGGAACTGACATTATTTGCCTTTTTCTCCAGGTTCACTGTGGGTGGAAGGGCTTCCAGAAATCATGAAAGCACCGGGGGGGGGGGGCTCCCTACAGAGGAGATGCATGTGTATTGGAAATTATGCCAGACACCCATCAAGCTGGCCTGTCTGCTCCTGGTGAGATGCCCCTCATTACCTGAGGGTTTGACCAAGCCCCTACTGTCTCCAAGGCAACTGGTCTGCAGCCAGGAAGTGGTTCTCTGTTGGAATACCCCATGAGCACAGCAACTCTGTAAAGGATTTAATGCTGCGAGTGTCAGCCTGGGCAGCGGTGCACCTAGGTCACTACCCAACACTAACGAGACCTGGGGGTTGTCTGTGTAATGATATGTGTTTTTAAGCTATTTCTGTGTTTGTTAGAATGGGTTTTGTAGTCATAAGATTGTCTTAATGGCATCCATATTGAATCAAATGTCTGTGTCTGTAGTAAGGGAATTTTACATGCTGTTTTCAACTGCACAGTTCTCTGTCTTATCTAGTTGCTAAGATGAGCTGAAGAGCTGAATTCCTTGTAGTCATAACAAATCCTTGCACCTGCAAGATAACAACTGAATTTCACATGAGAACTTGAGGCGGTACAAGACACTAGTTGCTTGTTCCTAATTGGTCTTCCTGTGGAGGAAGAAGGAGGGGGGAAGAGTTGTAAAATGGAGTTTGACTGAGAGAGAGAGGAGAAGAAGAGAGAGACATGCAGTTTTCCCAAAATGGATTATAACTTGTGAATGGAGCTTTTTGCCAACATGGACTTTTGGATTACAACTGGAATCTAACCTTTCCTGATGGACTATGGACTATGGAGTCGCAGGATACGTAAGAAAGACAACGCCTATGCATAATTCTAGCTTAGTATGTTTTTCTTGTGTTATTTTTCTTAGCTGGAGTTTGTGGGGTGGTCTATCTGACTTGATATGGAAATGTTACTTACTGAATTTCTTTGCTATAATCTGAATTCTGTTTAGAACTATATTTCTTAATAAAAGCAGTAACGTTTAGGATGGCTTGCATTGGTCTCTTGTACAAACTAGCCTAACTAATTGGCCACAAATATTTTGCTACCACATAGAGCCCAGATTTTACTTGAGTGTTAACTCATGGATTGTCTGTGTTTCTTGCCTTTTCTTAACAAAGGGGATAGACTTGATGAAAGAGAATCAGTGAGGGGCCTGGCTGAGGTTTGGGCTCGTCTTAGCCACATAAGGACTGACTGAATCTCTGGATTTTCTCTGTCTCTGGCATCCCTAAATCTCCTTGGAGACGGGGGCAGCTTACAGTCTGAGGAGGGGATTGAGGGAAGGACAGTTGAGATGAAGGCTAAAGAGATGTTTAGGGTGTGGGATGTTCACCAAGCCAGTAATCCAAGGGAGCAGCATCCCATTGCAGCAACAGGGAGGCAGCAAAAGGGCAGGGGACAGGCTGAAAATAGTCTGGTGTTCCACCCATGGGGCCAGGATAGAGGTGAAAGGGTTGCCCAGTTGGCCTTTCCACCCACATCACTTGTTCGTTGCTTTTCCCCCCCCATCTGGCCACCAAATGGCAGCTACTTTTCTTTTTGGAGGGTGCTTCCCACTCCTTCCTCTAGTACCATCTCAGATTTTCTTTGGTGGCATTGGCAATGCATGCGTCTATTTAAAGGTTTGGAGATGGGTGGGCTTTCATTTTCACTGCTGTCTTTGGCATCCTGATCCATGTTTCCCCATTTATGGGTTTCATGCACATTTCTGTCTGATGATCAATAAACAGAAGTCTTTTTCGGCTGCCTGCTGTCATTCTCTTATACTGTGGGGTTTGTGTGTGTGTGTTTAAATATAAGAGAGGGACATACAGACAGATGTCTTGGGGGCACCCTGACTGCACTAGGTACACTAGGAGCAGCTTAGCCCTCTGGGCACTGAGAGCACAAACTGGTGCTGCAATGAGTTTCATGACAGGTGCAGAAAGGGCTTGCACTGGGGGGAAACACACGGTACCTTTAACTGGCCTCTCCTTCTTAATTGTGCAGCTGTGCTTGCCTGCTGTACTGGATGCAGGCTTTTATTGGCTAGCTGTTCTGCTGGGTGGAGCTAGGTGGCTGTGCTGGCTGCCAGCTCCTGATTGGTAGCTTGTCAGCATATTTTCCATCACAATTGTGCCTGGCTTGTGGTTTTAAATTTGTTTTTCCTGTGCTATTTTCTCCTTAGGCCAGCTGAAGTTCTTCCCAGCCTGAGCTGGGCAGGGTTTGGTTGCAAGATAGCCTCAGCTGGCCTAAGTCTTGTTCAGCCAGCCTGAAGCTTGACTGGCTAGTTAAGATTGTGTCCTAAATAGATGGCACTCTCAATGTTACTGAATACCATTCTTTGGTGTGTTGGCTGTGGCATGAGGGACTTGGAGTCCAATAGGTTGTAGAAACCCAAAGTTCAATTAGTCTTGCTTTAGATCTACCAAGGAAAAAGAAAAATGCAAAACACACAGCTTAAATTACTTTGATTTTTGATAAGGAAAGTTTGGGCACATGCAGCCAAATATATGTGTGATTCTTCTGTTCAAAGAAATGATTGATTTCCACTATGGGGGCATTTATTCACCTAATGTATAAAATGTTTTTCAGAAATTTCAAAGTCTCAGTGGTCAAGTAGAAATAAATTCTCAATGTAGCTTTTATATGCAGCAGAATAATCATATAACCCCTGATTCCCACAACAGTATTTTAAGAGATCCTCCCCTATTAAATTTGTATAGAATGTTTGCTTCCATTTTCTGTGTCAAAACACCAGCCAGGCTGCAATACCATCTTTAATCAGCATACTTATAAATCTTGCCTGCAGCAAGTGGGGAGAGAGGACTGTGTGGGAAAAGAAGAGTGCTATAAGTAAGATATTAATCACATCTGGCCAAAACAAACTGGTCATTGTGTTGGATTAAAATTATTTTTCTAACACACGTGTTAGTCATTTATAAAACTGAGTGATACACACAGCATATATTTATGGTCTAGGAAATAAATTTCTACTCAATTTTTACAATAAAGAGAGGAAGTGCAGCTGTATGGCTTAGGAGCTGAACGTTAAGGTTTGTGCTTATGTGTCTGTATTTATGGAAGCTTGTGTATCTATAAACACATCTTCCTCCATTCCTTCAGAAGAAAAATATTTATGTTATCTTTTAAGCATAGAATTAAGAGTTTTGATGGTGGAACACTTTTCTTGCAAATGAAACTGTTACATTAAAATAAAACAGTTCACGTTTTGGTGAATAATTCCTTTTTAAAAATCTCAGTTTTTCAGAGTTGTGCACCCAGTTTTTGGAAACTTCTGAATCTTCTGCTAGATATATACATATTAGGGCTAGAAACAGCATTCTAATAAATTGTTGATTGATTCACGCTGATTTTAACAGGACTGGGTTGAAACAGATGGGCTAGATTCAGTTCTTACATGAGGAAAAGTAAAATTACAAATAAGTTCAGAACCATGATGCAATTCAAATCTTAAAGGACACAAAGAATTTCAGCCTACGATTTTACTTTTAAAGCAAACATTAAAAGTGCCTAGAAAACAAACCTTGAAACATATTGTTGGAAATTTTTATTCCTCTTTTTCAATTCAATCATGTATCAAAATTTCATGTACTTCAATGCAAAACTGAAACAAGATTATAGCTGTTTTGGTTTTCCAATACTCTGACTTTACAATTCAATTCTTTTTTTAAAAAAACCCTCCAGTTTATGAATGTGAAATGTTGTGCTTCCGTGTCCATGATGCAAAACACCAGGAAATGGCCCAGTATATCTTGCCATCATTGCCAGCAGGAGGAAGGGTGCCATGCTTTACATAGTAAAGGGCAGCCTGAATGTTGACACCAATGGCAGCAGCCAAGATGGTCCTTTAGTTGCCATTCCCAACAGGAACCATATGGCCCCCTGGGGGGCTCACATTTCATGGAGGCCACAGATTGAAAACATTTATATTCTGTTCTATTCATTTGCAAACCTGAGCAGAATGTACTGGAAAAGACAATATTGCTAAAGGAGGGCAATAGGAAACGTGAACAAACTAATATGAGATGCTGTTGGTTTGCAGGATCTGAGCAGAGCTGTTAATGACAGGACTTAAAGATGGGCATGAATTAAAAAACAAATGACTAAATTTGTTCCAAAATTTTCTAATTTGTCAATTTGTATATGTATGAATCAAAGCCCTCAATGAATTTTAGCAATTTTTGATTATTGATTCAGTTGGCTATAAAATGATCTCCCAGGAACCTAGAGACACCAAAATTAAAGAAAAGGTTCTTCTGACTATCCTCTACAATCCCTCCATGTTTGCTGAAGATTGGGTTTTGGATCACCTAAATATACATCCACAAATGCCCCCACAGGAAAGTTCCCCCCCCCAGGCACCTAGAGACATCAAAATACAGAGAAGCTTCCCATGACTCTTGTCCACAAGCCCTCCAAGTTTGGTGAAGAATGGGTTTCCCCCAAGCCAGCTGCTAAAGGGCACTTTCCTGGGGGGACTCACTTTGTGGATGTATAACTTGGATGTCTGAAATCTTCACCAGACCTGGAGGGATTGTTACTTAGCTCAGGTCAGGAAGTCCCTAGTAGAAGACCGAGAAAAGAAGACCAGCATGGTGCAACTCAATTTTATTGAAGCCAAAAGATACATACTGGTGGTTATGCTCTAAAGGTGAGCAAAAGTCCCTAACCAAAACAGCAACAGACCCTTATACCTTAGCTTATCAGAGACTGAGGAGCATCTTGGAGGGTGTTGGACAAGACCTGGAGAGCAGGTTTTGACTAGTTTCAGGACAATACTGACCATTCTCAATAACATCATTGTATTGTTCAAGCTCTGCCAAAGGCCCCTTTTCAAGGTTACAAGGAGGCCCCTCTATCTCTTCCTACAGACTACAAAACATTAAGGAATGTCAGAAAAATACATGCATGCTCGTAGGCATGGTGAGAGGCAAGTAATGAAGGCACAATACTTTTGCAATATGACACACTCCCATAAGACAGGCAGTTTTCTTGGAAAATTTATACCAATGAATACAGTAATGCAATTTAATAAATGTAGACTAACATTGTAGAGGAGAGTCAGGGAAAGCTTCTCTGTAATTTTTGTGTCTCTAGATGCCTGGGGGAACTTTCCTGAGGAGTCCTCCTTGTGGGTGTATAACTCGAACATCCGAAAACCAAACTTCACCAAACTTGCAGAGATTGTAGAGGAGAGACAGTGGAAGCTTTACTGCAGATTTGGTGTCCCTAGGTGCTGGGGGAGAGTTATGGGGTTTTAAAATAAAAAAATGAATTGACAAATCGATTGATTGTCAGAAAAAAATCATAAATTTGTAATTCATGATTCATTGACCTTGACAAATCACAAATAAAATGGATCACAATTTTTCTGATTTGTGCCCATATCTAGACAGGACATTTTGGGCGTCATTAACACATATAGACACCACCGATCTGAAGTGACTTTATGGCAGATAACATATTTGGAGTTTTTTCCCTAATTACCAGTTACATATATAGTGACAAGATGGGTGGAATGGTTGAAATATGAAATAATAATTGACTAAATAACAAATTCAGTCCTTAAATGAGCCCTTAACATACTCAGAAATTACAGAAGCTCTCAAAAAAATGGGAAAGCACCAGGCCCAGATGGGTTACCAGCAGAATATTATAAAGAATTAGAAGAGGTATTACTTAATCCATTTAAGAAGCTTTTAGAATGTGTTGAAGAAGAGGGAAAAATACCAACAACATGGACTGAAGCAATAATTTCCCTTATCCACAAGGAAAATACGGAGGGTAAAGAAATCCAAAATTACAGACCAATCTCATTGTTGAATGTGGATTATAAAATATATGAGACCATCCTGGCAACTAGAATGAAATGAATCTTAATCCAGTTAATGCATCAAGATCAGTCTGGGTTCCTTCCAAAAAGGCAGATGAAAAATAATATAAAGATAGTCCTAAATTCCCTGGAATATTATGAAGCACACCCGGAGAAACAGATGGCCATGATATTCTTGGATGCAGAGAAAGCCTTTGATAATCTTGATTGGAATGTTATGTTGTACTCGCTGGATGCGCTGCAAGTTGGAGAAAGATTTTTGAAGCTAATTAAAGCAATATATACTCAACAAAAGGCAAAAGTGAGAATTAATGGCGAGCTGTTGAAAGAAATACAAATACAGAAAGGTACCAGACAGGGGTGTCCACTCTCACCACTACTATTCATTCTGACTTTAGAAATATTAACCGAACAAATTAGAGATAAAAAGGAATTGAAAGGATTGAAAGTAAAAGGTCAAATTTATAAACTTCAAGCTTTTGCAGACGATTTAGTCATTATACTGGAAGATCCATTGCATTCAATAGAAGACCTGATAATGATGTTGAAAAACTTTGGCGATATGGCAGGAATGAGAATAAACCAAAAGAAAAAAATACTTACTAAAAATATGAGAGAACAAGATCGTCAGAAGTTAGTAGAGAAGACAAACTTCCAGGAGGAAAAGAGAATCAGATATTTAGGGATTCAAATTACAAAGAAGACGAGTACATTATTTAAAGATAATTATATGAAATTGATTAAGGAGGTACACAACAATTTGGAGAAATGGGATAAACTACAATTATCGTTGTTGGGAAGAATTGCGACAATTAAAATGAATGTCTTGCCAAAAATTCTATTCTTATTTCAGATAATCCCTATCACATTAAAACAGACCTTTTTCCAAGAACTTAATAAGATAATCATGAGATTTGTGTGGCAAGGTAAAAAACCAAGAATTAAAATCAAAGCAATGCAAGATTTCAAACAGAGGGCTGGTTTTGGACTTCCATATTGGGTTCTGTATTATCGATCTTATATTTTAGATTGGATAAAAGAATGGATAACTTTGGAAAATGATAGATTACTCAATTTGGAAGGATATGACTTGCAGTTAGGCTGGCACGCTTATTTATGGTATAAAAAGGATAAAGAGCAAAGGCATTTTAATTTACATATGATAAGAAGAGCTCTACTGGGAACTTGGAAAAAGATTATACAACAAATTTATCCAAAAACACTAGTATGAGTATCACCTATAGAGGCCTTTACACAACCGAATCTTATGACGAAAGCAAAACTTTTAAAATATCAAGATTTATTAAAAGAGGATTGTGAATTAAGGTCTAAAGAAGAGCTAGAGACACAGAATATTTACATAGACTGGTGGTCCAGAGCACAGCTGGAATCTAGATATACAAAAGACAAAATAGAAGGTTTTTATTCAGAACAAATGACATTTGATAAGTTGTTATTAAGTTCAAAAGATGAAATAGTTAAGAAAATGTATAATTATCTGTTAGAAATCAAAATGCAAGATAAAATCGTTAAAGAATGTATGATTAAGTGGGCACAAAACATAGGGCATAATATTAATATTGATCAATGCTTGAAAATATGGCAAAATAATATAAAGCTTACAAGATTGGTTAATTTAAAAGAGAATATTTATAAGATGTTTTACAGGTGGCATATGACTCCATAAAAATTGTCGAAGATGTATACAGATGTATCAAATATGTGTTGGAAATGTGAAGCACATGTGGGAAGCTATTACCATATGTGGTAGTCATGTAGAGTAGCGAAACAGTATTGGAAAAGAGTACATGCTGTGCTGCAACAAATATTGCTTTGTAAGGTTTCACTAACCCCAGAACTGTTTTTATTGAGTATGATACCTGATAACATAGATAAGGAAAAGAAGTATATCGTTATATACATAGTCACTGCAGCTAGAATTCTTTATGCCAAATATTGGAAAAGTCCGTTGGTACTGAAACAAGAACAGCTTATAGAGAAAATACGGGAAACAGTGGAAATGGACATTTTATCAGAGGTGATGAAGGACTGTCCTCTACAAAAGGCAACTGAAAGATGGGACTTATTCTACAAATAGTTTGATTCATTAGACATCGCTTGAAGAACATGCATTAGAATGAGAACTTAAATCTGGAAGGCAGAAAATAGCAAAAAGAGCAATTTGGAATATTGATGTGGCAATATGTATAGAATGGATATTAGTATATCATTGTTTCTCCTCTTCCCTTTAACCTCAATCCCTTTTTCCTTCCTGTTACCCTTTGTTAAAAATAAAACATTTTTTAAAAAAAGAAATATGAAATAATATAGACACAAAAGCTCTGCTAACATGAAGGAAGACTATTCCAGCTGCAAAGAAAAAATAGTAATTTCACAGTTCAAATGAGTGAGTTTCTGAATATTTGCCATCTATTATTCTCAAAATATCTTCTGAATAGTGTAGATGAACACAACTGTTCTGTGCTTTTGTAATATGCAAATTTTTTGAATATTTTGAATTAATTAAATTCAAAATATTCAAATTAATATTTTGAATTGAATTAATTAAAATAATTTAAAATGCAAAAATAATTTGAATATGCCTTGTATCCTAATTCCAGAGATATACATAGCAAAATGTCTCTTTCTAGAAAACTGTCACTGATTCACATTCTTTAAAGCCAGTCTGTTTTTGGTTGTTGTGGGTTTTCGGGTTCTTTGGCCGTGTTCTGAAGGTTGTTCTTCCTGACATTTTGCCAGTCTCTGTGGCCGGCATCTTCAGAGGACTGGAGTAGGAACTCTGTCCATGCTCTGTTGGTGTTTGTTGGATAGTATTTATAGCTGTGGGAGCAGCTTTTGTCTTTTTTCAGGAGATAGGGTGATCAGCATGTTTTTGTTGTGATTATCTGTCATTGTGATTGATGGATGTCGTTAGCTGGTCTTTTTTTTCAATGATCCCTGGCCTTTGTGGCTGGGTAGAGTTCGTTGACCTTTTGCAGGTTGTATTTTTCAGAACAGGGCACCAGGCTGTCTTTAGTTTTAGGCCTTTTCCTTTCCTGTTGAAATTTTGTTTATGTTTATGGATTTAAATGGCTTCCCTGTGTAGTCTGTTTTTGTTTTGTTTTGTTTTTTACTTTTCAAAGGAAACCTGTTTTTTTAATGCTTCTGGGCATTTTCACTGCCCTCCAAACATCTCCCTTCCTATAAAGCTGCAAAAATGTATCAATTTTGGAACAGTCTTGGGGTAAACCTGTTCCACATATGCTCAGTTTATAAGAAACTCACTGTTTTACCCTTTTGAAATTCCTTTTTTTTGAAGATCAGTATTTCAACCCCTGCAGCCTCGATTTTGTGTAGTGATAATGTCTCCATGTATAAATCGTATTAATAGAACTTACCAAGTACACTCCCCATCAAAGTTCTCCTGCAGCCCATATCTATTAATGCATGTTTTCCCCCATTGATTCAGACACCCATCTCCCATCTGGCTTTTCACTGCAACACACCTGAGCAGTCACAAAAGTGGGTCCACCATGAGTCAACAAGAGGCAATCATTTTGAAGTGTCCATCTTGCCCACAGGTATAGTAGAGCTGCTTCTCTTTCTCCCTCTGTATGTGTATGTCCATCCATGAAATGGCAAGGGAATGCCTGCTTCCACTGATTGCGAGAAGGTAGAAGAGATTGCCACTGCCTTAGATGTCAAGAAGACAGCGTTAGTAGTTAGAGGGGGTCCTCAGGATGGAAGAAATTATTTTGACTTTGGCTCTTACTTCTTCTGAGGAGGGCCAACTGACACCACTGATTCCTCTGCAGTAAAAGACACTAACAACTTTACAGAATCTTCGACAGTGGTGAGGTTGTTATGACTTACTCAATTCTTGGAGTCAGAGTGAAGTGTAGCTGCTCCAAGATTATTTGTTAAACATTTCACTGGGAAAGTAAATTGGCAGTTTAAACCAGCAGGTGGCATTGGTTTTCAGCCATAGCCCAGGAATGGAGCACTGTCTTAAGGCACAAACCTCTAAAATACCAGCAATGTAATTATGCAGGAAGGTTTAATATACTGAGAATAGTTGACTTCAGTTTCCCATAATTAATCACATTGCCTAAGGCCACAACATCAATAATCTCTTGTGCTGGCCCAGTTAGGCACTGGGCCAGAAATAGAGCCCATTTTCAACCATCCTGCAGCCAAGGTTCAAACACGTTGAAAAAAGCCACAGGGACATTATTGACTCCATTTTATTAATGTATAGTGGAGATGCCCCTGAACCAGCAGAATTGATGGTTCCTGGTATAGGATTTCGCTGAAGTAAGACATCCATCTCTTGTGGATGTGTTAACAAACTCTGCTGCTGTCCAAGAAGAGATTCTGTTACTTGGCTAGCTTCCCCAAAGTCCAGAAAACACATTGTTCTGGAGTCCCTGAGATGCACTGAGAGGCACCTCACATTGGGTACAAGTGTGAGGCCTACTACCTCAACTCCCAGATGAACCAGCTGCCCTGAGCTTTCCTGCCAATAATTCCATTGAGTCCAGGTTGCTAGTGAGGTTGCTCTTTATTGCAGTAAACAAGCCCAGTCCTGGACCAGGCTTGGCACCTTTCAATGAGAGCTGTCAGAAGTGTCTGGAAAGTGCTGGTCCTCCTGCTCTTCAGTGAGACTCCCCTTCCTCCTCTTGTGCTGTCATTTGTGCTGCCAGTGCTTTGGTTGAGTGGTAGTGCCTGGTGCATAAAGCTGTGGGGCACCTTGGGTTCTATGGAGCCAACGGGACTGGAGGTTTTCCTGGGGCTGAGGAAATGGATGCCTCTTGGTCTCTAGCCACCAGGATGCTGCTGACAGACTCTTGCCAAAAGTTGTCATCTAGCTCCCAAATCAGCTCCTTAGTAGTGCAAAGGATGGAATTCAACTCCTTTTCCTCAGCCAAACCTTCACTGGGAGTCCCAGGCTCTGAGGAGGACATTGAAATTTCACCCCCACCCTCCTTGAACACTGCTTATGGGCCCTCTTCCTGTCCTGACACTTGTTCCCCATCTCCTGGCTCCCCACTGACATAAAGGCTTTCCTTCTCCCATTCACACCAAGAGCAGTGTGGCTGTTCCCCTCATGCTCTCAGGGAGGTCTGCGGTGAGGGCAGATGGCCTGCCAGGGGCACTGGCAGTCCCCTTTAGTTCCTGAACACAGGTGAAGACGTTGTGTTCTGTGGAAGCTAGTGATCTTTAATTTCCACCATCTCTCACTGCTGTCTGTGCTGGCTAGGTTGATGAGAATTCATTATTTGCAACACTGCTTTCAAGAAGGCTCAGGGCACAATCAGATGGCTACAAGGTGCACATCGGATTGCACCAGGAAAGGTCACTTTGCAGGGAGTGATCTCCCTTAATGTGCCCCTTCTGTCTGTAGGGAATTGCTGTCCCCCAAAAGTAGAAGTCTGCAGCTGGGCTAAAAATAACCAACTTGGGTGATCACATCCATTGTGTGATCACCAGAAAAAAAGCATACTAGACCGCTTCAGAAGCAGTACAAATTGCTATTTATTTCACTGCGTAATCACATCCTGAGTATCTGAAACCATTCATAACTGATCAGTGCTAGTATCTAGCAGTGGTAGTGATGTTCTGGATTGCACAGGACTAGAAGGAATTAATGAAAATAGAAGTCCTCAGCTGATGGTCATGTCATGGTTACCAGGATGGTAATGGACTAGTTGATCTTATGGTTCCTTCTAATTCAAGAAGCATTGAAGTGTCAAACATTGCTTGACATGGAGAACATCTAGTTTGACAAGGGATTTATTTCCTCTCAGTAAATACAGTCCACTCCTAGAGTTCAGTAGGTAGCTTTCTGAGTTCCATGATTCCCAATACTATTTCACATGTACATAAAAAAGGCTTTTCTCTATAAAATTGCCGTATTTTTGCTCCATAAGACGCACCTCTCCATAGGACGCACCAAATTTTTAGGAGAAGAAAACAGGAAAATAATAATCTGTTTTCTTCTCCTAAAAATTTGGTGAGCCTTATGGAGAGGTCCGTCTTATGGAACACACCCTAGGACCCTTTGGAGGCTCACCCTGCCCCCCTGGAGGCCAGAGGGGCAAAATCGCCACCTTGAGGGACTCTGCTGAAGCTTCCCAAGCCTCAAAAGAGTCCCAGAAGGTGGCGATTTTTGGAGGTGGTGAGCCTCCAAAGGGTCCTAGGGTCTGTTCCAGGACCCTTGCAAGGCTCCCCCGATCCCCCATGGAGCCAGCGGGGGTGAAATTGCCAGCTTCTAGGACTTTTTCTGAGGCTTGAAAGGCTGAAAGAATTGGGCATGTTTAGCCTTGAGAAAAGAAGACGGAAGGGAGATATGACAACACTTTTCAAATACTTCGAAGGCTGTCATATAGAGGAGGGGTGGGATCTGTTCTCAATCATCCCAGAGGGCAGGACATACAACAAAGGACTCAAGTTACAAGGAGCCAGATTTTGGTTGAAAATCAGATAAAGCTTCCTAACTGTTAGAGCAGTACAGCGATGGAACCAATTACCTCGAGAGGGGGTGAATGCTCCATCACTGGAGACTTTCAAGGGAAAGTTAGACAACCACCTGGCAAATATCGATCAATTTGCATTCCTGCACTTAGCAGCGGGTTGGACTCCCTGGAAATATAGGTCCCTTCCAACTTCATGATTCTATGAAAGTAGGGGGATGTGCAAGTTCTTTCTAATCATTGTTCCATGATATTGGCAGACAAACCGTCAATCCACTTCTTAAATGTGTCATTTGACAAAGATATTAAGGAAAGGTCCTTGGCAGCTTTCCCTTTCATTAATGAAGAAAACATCATTTTTGGAGCAGATAATATATGTTATTGAGCTATTTTCTTTCTATTAGTTGAGAAACTTCGGATGAGGCCCTCACTGTATTTTCATTGTTACAACCAGTTGCAGTCTCTTTTTTAACCATTTCTTTCTCAAAGCTCATGCTCCTTACTTTTGAAAAAAAAATCAGTATTCTTTGTGGTATGTTCTTTACGTTTAGTGTCAATATGTCTTCCCAATTTTGATAATTTCATGGCCTTTTTGAACAATATAGTGGTGCCCCGCATAGCGAGGTTAATCCGTTCCGGATTAACCGTCACTATGGCGATGTCATAAAAGACTAGCTTCCGAAGAAACTGCTTTTATACGGAACAGAGAGGGTCCGGAATGATCAGCTCCTTATCAGTCAAAACCGGGTCCTGTAATTTTACCCTAGGGCAGCTGAATCAATCTTTCTCCCAAGTCTGATCCGATTTAACAAAGAACAAAACACTTACAGGAGATCTAGGAGATCTAATCATCCTCTTTAATATGTAGGACCCCAAATTGGTAGCATGAACGTAGCCTGATTAAACACATCAATTTAAAGTAGCCAATTAACTATTGTAGCTTATGGTCTATCTAAGAAGCCAACTTCCAGACATTTAGCATTTTCTTATTTTATTAGAAAAATAGAATTTAGAAAGAAATTAGTTTAAACAAGCAAAATAAGACATCTTTACATAATCAATCATTTCCAAACCCCAGCCATCACCAAAAGATATAATTCCTCTACAAAAAAACGAAAATAACAAACCACTGACTATATTTTCAACAAAACTGTAGATTCTATTAGGTAGAGTTTAATCTTAGTGTCCATTCCAAAAATAAAGTTTCTGAGTCTTCTGATGATCATCCTTCCATGCTGGAAAGTCTTCTCTCGTGTTGAAATTCTCTTGCTGCTCCTCTTTTCCTCTCTCGTCCCATGAATCTTAAATAAAGAATTATGTCCTTGCTCCATCTGGGCTAAGATAGTTGCTTAGCGAAGAGATAAAGGTCACCTTGGTCTGCACAGAGCTTTTGCAAACTAAAAAAAAAACTGACCTTGGACATTTTATATCTCTCTAACTTACACACAGAAATCAAATGGTTTTCTAGACTAACTTTCATAAGCAATCTCATCACAGGCGAAACATCGCTATACGGAAAGTAAAAACCCATTGGAACACATTAAACTTTGTTTAATGCGTTCCAATGGAGCCCAAACTGACCGTTCAGCGAAGTTTCTCCATAGCACTGCCATTTTTGCACCCTCGGTAAGCGAGGGCAGGGCGCGAAAATGCTGCGCGTGGCCATTTTGGGCATCCGGTGGCCATTTTGGAACCGCCGATCAGCTGTTATAGGGACATTGCAATGTGAAGATCGGTAAGCGAAACGCTTACTGATCATCGCAAAGCGATTTTTGCCCTATTTAAACATCGGTATGCGATCGCATTAGTGATCGCAAAATCCGCATCGGTATGCAGATTCATCATTAAACGGTGTGTTCGTTATGCAAGGCACCACTGTATCACATAACACAATAGACACTTTGGTAGTTGCTTGTTTTCAGGACCTGCACATGTGAACCCAATCAACAGATATACCTTGCTATAATGGCAACAGTTTTAAGGTAATTGGAAGAAACTTTATTTTGCTTTGAACAGGATACACCCTCAACAACAGCATCAGTTCTTTTACATTTCAAATTCAGCCAGTGATCCATTCTGAGGTTTAGCCAAAACGCATTGTTATGAAATTCACTGCAATATTATTATTATTATTATTATTATTATTATTATTATTATTATTATTATTATTATTATTATTATTATTATTATTATTATTATTATTATTATTATTATTATTATTATTATTATTATTATTATTATTATTATTATTATTATTATTATCCTGCCTATCTAGTCAGCTCAGGACCACTCTAGGCGGCTAACAAACAAAGAATAATAAAAATAAACATATATAATACAGCATAAATAATAGAAACTTGGCTAAAGTAAAAAGCAGTGGAAAGGGGAAGGAAAGGAACATCAGGAATTGTCTGGCGGGAAGGCCTGCCAGAACATCCATGTCTTCAATTCATTTTTGAAGATAGCCAGTGAGGGAGCCCCGCGAATCCCAGGAGGTAGATTATTCCAGAGGTGAGGAGCCACCGCCGAGAAGGCCCGATTTCTTGTCTTCTCCTTCCGGGCCTCCCTCGGCGTTAGGCTCCTCAACCTCACCTCCTGGCTCGCACGGGTGACACGGGTAGATCTTGGTGGAAGTAGGCGTTCCGCCAGATATCGAGGCCCTAAACCGTTTAGGGCTTTATACGTAAGCATCAACACTTTGAAGTCGATGCGGAAACGGATAGGCAGCCAATGCAATGCGGCCAGAGTGGGGGAAATGTGTTGGTATTTTTTCACGCCACTGATAGGTCTGGCTGCAGCATTCTGCACCACCTGTAGTTTCCGCAGCAACCTCAAAGGTAGCCCCACGCAGAGCGCATTACAGTGGTCTAATCTTGAGATTACGAGCGCATGTACCAAGGTAGTGAGCACCCCCACATCAAGGTAGGGCCGCAGCTTGGCTATCCGCCTAAGGTAATAAAAGGCAGTGCGGACCACCGATGCCACCTGTGATTCCATGGTGAGCGCCGGGTCCAGATGGATCCAGGCCGGGCAAGGGTCCAAGGAGGAGGTGGTGGCACGGCAGCAATCGCCCTGGCCACAGAGTCAGGCGTGACTGGCTGAAAAGATTCAAATATCACTGGGCAGCTCGACTCACTGTATTCAAAAAAGGAGAGAGGTCCTGGCGGATGGCCTCCACTTTCGATTTTAAAAATGCTGCAAATTGGTCCGGCGAAAAACTAGGGGGAGGCCCATCACCCAGACCAACTCCGGATAGGTCGCGTACTATACGGAATAACTCCGCCTGCTGATTGAATGCCCCGCTTATTCGGTTAATATATAAAAGTCACTTTACATGACAATAACAAAATGGTTTTATTAGCAGAAATGTAAAAGAAACACAATCATGAAGTCCATCTGAACACTCACTCACACTGACTTCAACTCTCTATTCATGCGGCTTCTGACTGCACAGTAGCAACAAATATCATGTGCTGTCTCTCACCCACTCAGTCATTCACTTGCATGTTCGCACTGTGTGCAGAAATATCAAACTGTTTGCTGCCAAACAGTTATTTTCATAACCAATTTTTACTTTTGTTTGTTTTTAATGGAGGTGGTAGGTTAGAAAAGCCATGCTTTTTTACAAACAAGCAAGAGAAATTAACATTTTTATGTTTCCTTTTCTTTCTTGCTTTCATTCACTCATCCATCTTTTCTTTCTATTTTAACTATAAAAGATCATAACATTTCTTCCTGCCTTTGTACATTCCCTTTGTACATCACAACCTTC